>NC_092879.1:55318967-55618967 GCF_028372415.1 Notamacropus eugenii
TAGGCTAAACCTCCCCATTTTCTTGGTGTGTTTGCCTTTCCTGATTGCCTTCTTCTCGATGCCTTCTAACTTATCAATGTCTTTCCCAAAACATGGTGGCTAGAGCTGAACAGAAGACTCCAAATGGGCCAAGGACAAAGTGTAAGATGAGGACAGGATTGTCACACTGCACCCCCCCCCCCCAATTCTGTGCACTCCTGTATGCCTCCCTTCATGCAGTCTCTAAAATGATGGTAGTTTATTTGGTTGCTGCATCACATGGTTGGTTCATTTTATACTTGTAAAATTGACTTTTTGAACCCAAATCTAAGACTTTACATTTATTCCTGTTGAATTCCATTTTACTAAATTTGGCACAGTGACACTGTCATAGAAGTATTAACTTTCAGCTTTCTGCACTTGGCTCTATACTGTTTATATTCCTTTTTATCAATGGTTTAAATAAAAAGTGTATATATATATATATATATATATATATATATATATATATATATATATATATATATATATATATATATATATATATATATATATATATATATATATATATATATATATATATATATATATATACATGTATATATATATATATATATATACTTTTGATATTTCACCAGAGGTCTCCCTGAGATGATTTCAAAACTCTTAATGATTACTCTTCAGGTCTGGCCATTCAACCCTTTTGAATCCAACTAGTGTATCCCTTTGTTGTTGTATTTCAGTCATGTCCCTATCTGGAGTTTTCTTGGCAAAGAAGCTGAAGTGGTTTGCCATTTCCTTCTCCAGCTCATTTTATAGATGAAGAAAATGAGGCAAACAGGATCAAGTGACTTACCCAAAGTCACACAATTACTTAGTGTCTGAGGCCAGATTTGAACTCAGGAAGAGAAGTCTTCTTGACTCTAGGCCTGGCACTCTATCTACTGTTCCATGTAGCCACCTGCTAGTGTAGCCCAGGGGTCTACAAATTATGGCCCACTGTGTTTTCCCATGGGCTGTGATTGAAGAATTGTTTTTTTTTTAAAATATATATTCTTAACTTGTAGGCTGTACAAAAACAGGTGGCAGGCCAGATTTGGCCTGTGAGCTGTAGCTTGCTGACCCTTGACCTAGTCCATATCTCTTTTCACACATCTTTTCCACAAAAATAAAAATAGTATGTGAGAAGATGTCAAATGCTTCACTGAAATTTAAGAAATCTGTAGCATTTCCTTGATCTATTGGTCTAGTAACTCTGTCAAATAAAGAAATGAGGTTAATCTGGCAAGATCTATAGATCTATCTAGACATATCTATTTAAAGAAGTCATGCTGGTTTGTTGTGATAATTGCTACCTTTCTAGGTGTTCACTAACCATTCCTTTAGATTCTAGAATTTGGCTCTAAATTTTTACAGACTATTTCCTTTCCTTTATTAAAAATTGGAATAACACTTTCCTTTTCCAGTTCTATGATACCTTCTCCCATTGTCCATGATCTTTCCAAGATACATGACAGTGACTCAGCAACAGACATGCTTTGAGATGTAGTTCATCCCGATCTGTTGATGGGCACATCAAAGGGCACCCAAGTGTTGTTTTATTTTCTAATTATTTTGCTTTCTGTTCTTTCTAGTCTGAACATTATTCTCCCTGGCAGTGAAAACAGAAAAGCAAGTTAAGAGGCAAAGAGTTCTGCCTTTCCTTCATTTACAAGTTACAATAAATCCAGCCACCTATGCATAGTCCTCTGTCTACTCTGGTCCTCTTTTCCCTAATAATGATATTTGGTTTTTGTCCTCAGTTTCCATTGCCAACTTCAGTTTAGCCAGAGATTTAATATTCCTGACCTCCTTAAAGGATAATCTGACATTTCCATTACCTGAGATTGATTCCATTTTCTGTCTTTTTAAAAATGTAAGTTGGACAAATCTATGAAGCCAAGCACCATCCCCCAATGGATAATTGATCAAAGGATATGAACAAACAATTCTCAAAAGAGGAATTGCAAACTATTTACAATCCCAAATCACTAATAAGAGAAATGCAAATCAAAGCAGTTTTGAGGTTTCATCTTACACCTAGAAAATTGGCAAGGATGACTAAAGAGGGGAATATGAAATGGTCCGGCCAGGGGTGGGGGACTCAGTCGAAAGGCCGTACCCAAGGACCTAGAAGGCTGCAGGTTCCCAACCCCTGGTTCTAACTATTCTGGAAGGACTCAAAGTGACTAAAATATCTATATTTTTACTCAGAGCTCCCACTGCTTAACATATAAACCAAGAAGGTCATAGGCAGAAAGAAAGGTCCCATATACACCATAAGATCATAGAATCTTTTAGGATATTTAGGTCTGGAGGGGACCTTAGAGGGCATAGAATCCAACTCCCTCATTTGACAGATGAGGAAATTGAGGCTGAGCGATGTCAGGTAACTTGACCAGTGTCAAACAGCTAGTATCATCATCATATTTTCTATTTTCCTTCTGGAAATATACTTTCACAGAATTTCAGAGATAGAAGAGGCTCCAGAAGTTATCTAATCCAATATATACCTGAACTAGACTTCACTCTGCAACATACTGAACAAATAGCCGTTCAGATTTGGCTTGAAGACCTCCAATGGGTAGGAACCCCCTACCTCCCAAGGCAGCCCCTTCCACTTTGGCCATGTTTGTTAGCAAGTTTTGCCTTTTATAAATCCCAAACATAGTTTTCACCTATCATACCAATTTCAGGGGTCACAGGCTCAGATACTCCTAGATCTCCAGCGACAAAGGATTGTAGAGGTCACTAAATTCAGTCCCTTTGTTTTGCAGATTAGGCCCCAGGAAGGTTAGGGACTTGTCTAAGGTTATACAGTAAATAACTGGGATTTGAACCCAGATCTTGTGACTCCAAGTTAAGCATCCTTTCTACTTATACCACAAATTCTGCTCTCTTTTGCCTCTGTGAATCATCAGACATTGCCTGATGGTTTGTCAAATCTTGAGAGGTTCTCCCCACCATATTCTGGATTTATGTATGAGGGAGATGGCAGAACTCTCTATTCTTTATGTCAAGTTGATATACAGCTGCCTTGGTATCCCTCAGCAGAGAGTCTCTAAGCAGCACTCCTCATTTCTTCTTCCTCTGACCCTTTTGGGATGACTTCCCTCCCAATGACACCTGTGCAACCACATCATCACTTCCCTGAGTACAAGCAGCTGTTCAGTCCCCAAAGGGGCCAGCTCCCTCCTTCTCATATCTATTACTTAGCTCCAAGTATTCAGGACTCCTGCTTCTTCCTTTCTTCCTGTGTCATATTCTTCTACTCTCCAATTTCCTGACACAGGTCATGATTCCACCCTGACTTTTGAGATCATTTTTCTTTTTTTCTCATTGAGGTCCTTCCACTTTTGTAAAGAATCATTTCATTCTTGGTGGTAACCTAATGAATTGAGATGTATTTCTTGAGGCTCTTCCCTTTCTTTTCTAGGAGGGTGACTTGTCCGTACTTTGAGCACAGATAGCAGGCCTTGGCCATGACAGAAAGACAAACACAGCACATTCTCTGCAGGTCACTGCAAAACTCCCCCTGCTCCCCATGCTCAAGGCACCATTACCATTCTATGAAAGGCATTTTCCCAGATGGAACTTGTTTGTAGATTACTCAAAGTTTGCTTACATGGGAAACATCTGCTTTGACACAACTGGACGGAAAGAGAATGTTCTGAAACCAAGGTATTCAACTTGTATGTGAAATGGACCCAGCTGCATGGGCCTAGTTCTAAGCCAAAAGAAAAGAATTCCCTTCAAGCCACCCCAGCTCATCACTCTCTAAGGCCCCTCAAGGTGTGGACTTTGTCTTTTTCCCAGAATGAAGGTCAATGACTTTCCCAGACTAGATTTCCTAAAAGAGAATCAGAGATAGAGCTGAAGGCCACAAGGGCCACAGGGGCCACAGGGGCCACAGGGGCCAACGGTCTGAAGTGATTCACCAGCTTAGCCAGTCCCCAGTCTCCCTGCCACAGGCTTGGGTGCCTGCCTTCTATTATTCGCCATTTTCCTTGGGCTGTGTGCTAAGAGCTCTCTGAACGGAGTCCAGAACAAGAATCTCATAGGAGAAACTCATTTTTGCTGAGTTTGAATTCAAAAACCAAGCTACCGTGAAAGTATGTGACTTTCTTTTTACTGCACAACATTATAAACTTAAACATATGTGTGAGGCATAAGCATCCTAAGAATTTTAGAAGCATGAAAGATGAGATTTTTCTTCTTATAGTTTTTTTTTAAGTCTGGGTTCATCCTGCAACTGTCTTTCTTGGGGGCCGGTTTGATTTCCTAAGTCCTGCTGCTCCTTCACTGAAATCCAGCTTGGGACAGCAGACAGAGAAGCAGCTTTGCACTTCTCATTCTCTGGCTTCCTCCTGGGGCACACACAAGTTAAATGGCTTGGCTAGGATCCTGGACCGAATCTGGGTCTGAGGCAGAATTTTAGCCCAGTTCTTCCTGACTCCTAGTATGGTGCTCTAGGCGTTACACCAGTAATTCAATTAGTAAACACTTATTAGATACCTACTATGTGCCAGGTGCTGCCCTAAGCATTGGTGATATAGAGAAAGGCCCTGCCCTGGAGGAGCTTACAGTCTAATGGGAGAGTCAACATGCAAACCACTGTACAAAGGAGATATATACAAGAGAAACTGGAAATAATCAACAGAGGGAAGGCCCTACAAGTTTGAGGGGTTGGGAAAGGCTTCCAAATAGGATGGGAATTTAGCCGGGAATTTTGGCCAGGACTTGAGGGAAGCAGGAGGTGAAGGTGAAGAAAGAGAGCTTTCCAGGCATGGGGGACAGCCAGGGAAAATGCCCAGAGTCAGGCAATGGAGAGTTTTGTTTGAGGAACAGGAAGGAGGCCAGTGCCACTGGATCCTAGAATACTTGACAGGGAGTAAGATAAAAGAAGACTGCAAAAATGGGAGGCAGGAAGGGCTTTGAGTGCCAAATAGATGCTTTTATACACTCCCTCTCTCATCAATTTCCTCATATCTAGATGGGGGTAGTTAGATGATATTAAATCTAAAGTCTACGTATCACATGCATAAATCTACAGAAGTAGCTTTGATCCTTCTCTGGTGCCCCATCATGATTCTATGGAGTGATGTGAGTTGGACAGGCCACCAGTATGGGCTTGGCCACTGCCTAAAGAGTGCTCTCATCTCTTTTCCCCCACATGGGACCCCAGAAAGCCAGTTCATCTTCACGATCCGTTGTTGTTTCTTTCTTACCAACCACAAATTAAACCTCATGAACTTTTTCACCAATGTATTTACTTTTTTCTCATCCACCAAAGGATCCACAGTTAGTTGGAAGCAAAGGCTTTTAATGAACTGGCATGTTAAGTTGTCACCCAAGGACCAGCCTCTGAGAGATGTAAGAGGCTCATCTCTAGAACATCAGCTGGCACAGGACATGTTTTGGCCATTGCAGCCTTGAAAAGCATCTACTAAAGCCTGAAGGGGGTTGTGATCTAGGCTGGAGGAGCGAGCCCTGACACCAAAGAAATAAGAGATTCTTAGAAAAATTGGAAACACCACAACTCATTGCTTTAAATCGTCGTAGGGACTTTTTGTATAGCATCCCCCAGGAGGTGAGTAATATCGTCATCACAGCATTTGGAGCTGGAAGGAATCACAGAAATGATCTGGCTTCGATCTCATTTGACAGATTAAAATACTGAGGACTAAAGCTATGTGACCACGTCTCTCCAAAGCATACAGATACAAAGTGACAGAGCTCCAATTCACACTCAGGTCCTCTGACTCCAAATCCATGCTGTTTATAGTCCATTATACCATATATTAGTGGCCCAGTTTTATTCATAGAGAATCAGGGCCCAGTCACTCAGACAGAAAAGTATGGGAGCAGGGACTCCCATCCAAGTCCAGGGCTCTTCCCACGGCCCTTTGATAAGTGAGGGAAAGTTCTTACAGCTCTGATATCCTCTAAGTCTACGAGTAGAAGGCAAAACTAGACTTCCTTGCATTAATGTTACAACTATTTTTTTTCTTAAAGGACAGTCAGCTTTCAAAACTGGCATGAATAGTATTAGATAATGTCTAATCCCCAAATTTACAATGAATACATTTTACTTGATGCCTAAGAAATCATAAATACTGTGTAAGGGTGTGCCCCATTTAGACTTCAGCAAAGTTGAAGGTCAGGAGGGGCAAAGACAGAGACAAAGAAATGTAAGGATGAGGCCCTTTCAGGTGTAAATGAAGCATTCCACTCTTGGTAGGGGACTAGGGACATTGAATAACTCAATTGCATATGAAAAGGCCAGCAGAGACAATGAACTTGCCCCCAGGTCACAGACTGCCTCACTACCTTTTTCCCCAGACACTCATTTGCATAGACCAAAAGGGATTTGAGAAATGGATTAGGTGGTTACCATAATTTAAGGTGAGATTCTTTACAGAGAGAGCTCAGCTCTGAGTCAGTGGGAGAGGCTGTGCCTTTCCCATCCCTTGCCTGGGAGGTAACAGACCTCAGAGCGCATGTGCAAGGGAAAGCAGACTAGAAAGGCTTCTGCTGAGCGTAGTCTTAGGGCGGGCCTGTACAATATTGGACCCAGGAAAGGATTTCAGGCAACCCTGGAAAAACATAAGACAGGTCTGCAGGCCGTATGTTGTATAGGCCTGGGTTAGGGGCTCTGTTCTTTTTGAAAAAGTTCAACAGCATCTTCACTGAAAATACTGTAGTATGCCTACCTGAGGCTGGCTCTGGAGCCAGTGTAGACTAGAGAGCCTAGAGAGTCCAAGGGCTAGAGATGCCCAGCCCAGCCTAGCTGTCAGACCTCCTTGTCTGTCACTGACACCCTTGCGTCACCCTCCTGTGGACTTCCGAGGACACTCAGAGAAGCCTATTGATCCACTTGAGGTACAGAGGCGTGAGTTGCCTTTGCCATATGTTCCCTATGTATGTGCCCTACAGTGCCTCACTGCCATTGTACTTTAAGCTTGTACTCATTCTCCCATGAAGACGCTGTGTGTCTCTGTGGGAGAATGTGTTTCTTTTTTTTGGGGGGGGGGGAATGTGGCAAGATGTTTCATAGCTGCTGTTCCTTACTTTCCCATTTGAGTAAATGCCTTTTCTTGGAGGTAATTGAGTATTGGCTGAATTTCACACTGGCTGCTTATGAGTTACACTATAGGAGTAGTAAACTATTGGGCAGCTAGGTGACACAGTGGGTAGAGTACCAAGCCTGGAGTCAGGAAGAGTTATCTCCCTGAGTTCAAATTTGACCTCAGATACTTACTAGATGAATGACCCTGGGCAAGTCACTTAACTTCTGTTTGCCATAATTCATTCGATTGTCTCAGTTCCCTCATCTGTAAAATAAATTGGAAAAGAAAATGGCAAACCACCCCAGTATCTTTGCCAAGAAAACCTCAAATGGGGTCACAAAGAGTCAGACACCACTGAAGTGACTAAGCAGCAACAGTAGCTATTAGCAGCCATCTCTCTGGGGACTGAGCTGAAAGTACAAATTGGGGTTGGGAGATCAGAGGCAGTGCTATAGCTATATTATGATGATTGTTGATATTTGCATAACTTCTTAAGGTTTAAGGTACTTTCCATAAATGACCACCTTTGTGTTTCATATCTGTGGAAGAGACTATAGGTCTTATCCAAGAGGCACCTTCCTCGTCCCTAAGGACATAAGGATCCATCCTGGCTGCTTCATAGTGACTTAGAAAACTACAAATTAACATTTCCTCCATTCAAATGTATTTTCAGTGATTTTATTTGATTTTTTATGAGCTTGGCCTACTGAGTCTCAGTTTCCTCATTTGTAAAATGAGGGTGTTGGACTAGATGGTTTCTGAGGTCCCTTCTGGCTTTAGCTCTAGGAGACTGTGGATTTCTGATTTCTTTGGTTGATCCTAATCAGGTCATTAAGGCAGTAAAGAAACACAACTTTTACCTTATCATGGAGTAAGGTGTACAGTCAGAGGTATGCTTTCTCCCTCCCAGGCTTGGCTTTTCCTAACCCTGATTTAATATCTTTACAGCTTAGTCCTTTGTCAGGGGCCTAGGAACTAGCTAGGTGGCAAAAAGGTCAAAGGTTCTGAGTTATTACAGATAACCTAACAAAATGGAAAAATTCCCTTGTGGATAATTATGAGCTGACTGTACTTTTCAAAAGGGCAAAAGAATTAAAATAACCAGGAGACAACTTCCTGTCAACCTGTTTTCAGTTCTGGAATGAAGAGTACTTGTATAGCCCATGTCCTCTTCTGAGGGATTCTGGGGAGAGATTGTAGTGGGAATAGTGCCCCTGGAACTGGCTTTGAATGGGTCTCGGTTTCTTCTCTGTAAACTGAGGGGGTTGCATGATCCATAAGACCCTTTCTAGCTCTCAGTCCTGTTATCCTATGACATTGCCTAATGCTTAGAATCTACCTAGAAAAGAAAACCTATTTGCCAGCTGGAGCTATTCACTCAGGAGCACTCACAAAGAACCAAAAGAAAGATAGTGTTATATATTGGATGGTAAACTCCTTGAGGGCAGGAACTGTGTCATTGTCCATCTCTGTATCAATCCATTCTCCTAGGAGATACAACGTATTCACAGATAAGTAAGGATAGGCTGCTGAGATAACCTCATATTGCCTTACATTCTCATTGATGGTTCAGTTTCTAAGAGTTAGACTGGCTACTCCTGCTAAGGTTCTAGGGATGGCCGTGAGGGACACTGGTATGGCTTTTTCTGATGCCATTGACATCCCCTTCAATATTGTCCAGTAGGAATCATTTTAGACCATCAGTGTTACCTAGCCTTTACAAGGAGGCATTTCTTTACTAAGGTGGTACAGAATACCCCTGCTCCAATATTCTCCCATAGTCAGAGGCCAGGAGAAAGTGGACTTAATCTTAGAGAGGCAAGGGTTACTCCCTCAGTTCCTGGAAGTCCATTCCTGGGTTTTCAAGAAGTTTCCTGATGATCCAGACACAAATAGCCCAACATCCTTAGAACCTTTAGAAGCCAATAGGGAGAGATGTGAGACACTCCAGTAAGAGGCTGTTGCAGTGGTCCAAGTGAAAAATGATGAGACCTGAAGCGAGGACTAGGGCCTTTGCTAGAGTGGTGGCTGTGATTAGGGAGAAGGAGGACATATACAAGAGGCCATCTTTGCACTTTTCATTGGATAGCTAGTACTTAACAGATTGTCTGCTACATTGTAAGGATTTACTAAAGGCTTGTTACCTGTCTGATAGTTCTGGCAACAGATCTGCCATGTGGAGTGAGTAGCCAAAGATAACTCCAAAGTTTCAAACCTTGGGACCTGGAAGGATGGTTGTGGCCTCCACAGGAAGATGGGTGGGTTTAAGGGGAAAGGATAATGAGTTTTGTTGAGGTTGAGCTGCTTATAGAGTATCCATTGTAAAAATATTCAACAGGCAGTTGGCAATGCTGGGGCAGGAGCTCAGGAGACACCATGACCTTCAAAAACAGTTCTGAGTCATTTGCATAGAGGTACAAATTAAATACATGGCAAATGATGAAGTTTCTAAGTAATGGAGTGTAGATAAAAAAGAAAAGGCTCAGGATAGAACCCTGGGACACTAGAAGTTAGGAGGCTTGTGATATATGCATGATGATCTGTCAGACAGTTTATTTTTTAAATCGTTAACAAAGAGCAGTTTGGCCATAGAAGCAGCACATTTAGCAAGGACAGGACTTGAGGGCACCTTCTGTTGCTTCAGCTGAGTGAATTTCCCTTCCCTGAGTTGTCATCATGGTCCTCCTGCCATACATCAGAGAGGAGGCCTTTAGTTCCTCAGGACTGTTTTGTACTCAGGTTGGTCAGGCAGTTTAAAGGAGAACCAAGAGGAGAGAGCAACAGCATGCAACAGTGAGGTGCAAATATCCAGGAGATCCTGAGATGGCAGTCAACCTGCTCAGACCTGTATTTTAGGATTAGCACTTTGACAGCTGTGTGGAGGAAAGAGACTGGATTATGGGAGAGCAATTAGAAGGTTGTTGCAGTAGTCAAGATGAGAGGTGATGAGGATTCATGCTAGTGTGGTTGTGGTGTGAGTATTGAGAAAGACATGAATGGGAGATGAAATTGACAAGACTTGGCAACTGAGCTAATAGGATGAGTAAAGAGAGAAGAGTTGAGGATAATTTTGAAATTACAACTCTGGGTAACTAGAGGAATGGTGATGCCCTCAATAGAAACAGGGCAGTTTGGAGGAGGCGAGTTTATGGGTGGGGGGGAATGAGTTCTATTTTGGACATTTTGAATGTGAAATGCTGATAGTACATCTAAGTGGATGCATCCCTCACAATGAGCACTCATTGAGTCAGGCAAATAGTTGGCACTTAATACAGGTTCTAAAATTTGAATTGGACTATTTTCCATGAGCACATCCATCAGTTGTCACTGGTTGAGATGTCTGAGCCAAGGCATGGCAAGTAACTCCTTCAGTCCTGAGATAATATTTGTAAAGTGCTTAGCACAGTTCCTGACACATAGTGGGTGCTTAATAAAGGCTTCTTCCCTTCACCTGTCACTTTTTTCTAATTCAATAAACATGGGCACCAGTTGAGACTCCATAAGGGAAAATGACCTATCCTCTCATCAGTTCTTGAAAATAATAATAATTCTCATTGTTTTCATGCTTTAATGTTAATTTTAAAAAACAAACACTTGGCTCACAATTGCATGAGTGATGCAGTGAAATTGTTATTATCCCAGGTTGCCTAAAGAGAACCCCAAAGGCCTAGTAAAGTCCATGAACTTTCCTAGTGCTACACAGTAGCCTGAATCAGGGCTTCTTAAACTTTTTCCACTCCCAACCCCTTCAATGCTTCTTAAAGTATGTGGGTCTCAACCCACAGTTTAAAAAACACCAGCCTAGACTAGCCAAGTTGGTGGTGGTACTTGGGCCTGGGTCCTCTTGAGCCATATAGCATGCTGCATTTTCTTGACCAACAGCCATAAATGAAGCTGTGGTTTTAAAGCTGATCTCTTCTGTCTGGGCTTGAGGGACATAGCAGTCACTTGGAATCTGAGTAGGCCCCATGATGGCTCCATGTATTGGATGCCAGCCATTTCCCCCAGTGACTTGGTCTCCCCTTTCCAATATTGTTGTTCCTAGAGCTATAACTTGATCTTTTTTCACCTGAGGGAAAAACAGTTGTTGGTAGTTGGTGGTGGGGTTGAGAATATAGGTAGTAGAAGCCTAGAGGACCCTATGGGAGTTGGAGTGTGGTGGAACTTAGGAAATGATGTGACAGGGGTGGTTTGCATTTTATCCTAAAATTAATAAGTCAGTAAGCATTTATTCAACACTTACTATGTGCCAGGCACTGTTAAGTTTTGGGGAGACAAAAAGATAGTTTCTGTCCTCAAGGAGATAACAATCTAATATGCAGACAAATATGAAGAATCAGGAAATCTTTCCTGTGGAAGATGGGATTGTAGTTAGGACTTGAAGGAATTCAGGATGCAGAGAAGAGGGGAGATCATTCTAGGAATAAAAGACAGCCAGAGAAAATGTTCATCACCCAGAGATAAAGTGTCTTGTTCATAAAACAGCCAGGAGGCCAATGTCACTTGATCAAAGAGTGTGTGGTGGGGAGTATGATATAAGAGGACGGAAAGATAGGAGGGGCTAGCTTAGGAAGGGCTTTTAATACAAAAAAGAGGATTTTATACGTGATCCTGGAGGCATTAAGTAGCAGGGAGACATGGAAACTGAATGGAGGATGGATTGGAGCAGAGAGAAAAAGTCTAGTTATGTATGTAATATGTAATAGTCTATGTAATTGTCTAGGTATGAGGTGATGAGGGCCTGTACCAGAGTGATGGCAGTATCAGAGGAGAAAAAAGGGGCATGGTTTGAGAGATGTCACAAAGGTAAAATCAGCAGCCCTTGACAACAGATTGATGGGGGGAGAACTGTGAGAGATAGTGAACACTTGAGGACAATAAAAGTGAGCCTGGAAGCTTGGAAAATGTTGATACCCTTTACAGTAACAGAGAAATTTGAAAGGGGGAAGAATTTGGGGAAAAGATAATGAGTTTCGTTTTGGATAAATTGAGTTTACAATGTCTTGTTCTTTAGTTGTTTCAGTAGTATCTGGCCTTTTGTGACCTCATTTAGGGTTTTCTTTGCAGACATACTGGAGTGGTTTGTCATTTCTTTCTCCAGCTCATTTTACAGATGAGGAAACTGAGGCAAACAGGGTGAAGTGATTTGCCCAGGAGCACAGAGCTAGGAAGTGCCCGAGGCCAGAATGGACCTCAGGAAGAGGAGGCCAGGCTGGTCACTCTATTCACTGCGCCACCTAGCTGCACCTCGAAGATACCTACTGGGCATCTAGTTTGAGGGTCTGAAAAGCAGTTGGAAGACATGCAAGATTGGAGGCCAGCAGAGAGGGCTTTGAGGATCATCAGCAGAGGGATGATAATTAAATCCATGGAAGCTGATGAGATCACCAAATGAAGTAGTCCAGAGGGACAAGAGAAGAGGGCTCAGGACAGAACCCTGAGGGATACCAAGAGTTTGAGGACATGAAGTGGATGAGGATCCAGTGAAGGAGGCTGAGAAGGAGAGGTCAGCTAGGGAAGAGAACTGAGAGAGGGGGGTGTTCCAAAAACTAAGAAGAAAGGATCAAGGAGAAAAAGGTGAAGAACAGCATCAAACACTGCAGAGAGATCAGAGAAAAAGCAAATGGGGAATCACTGGTAATTTGGGTGGGATGATGAGACCAGAAGCTGAGGTCAGAGGAATCCACCCAAGTCATAGGATTAGGGTCAATCATTAGACTTGGAAAGGCTCTCTGAAGTTACCTATTCTAAAAGGCTCATGGTAGAGAAGAGAAAGCAGGTCCGGTGAGGTGATGTGACGAAAGATGCACAGCAAATTAGAGGCAGATTTGGGCCCTGAACCTAGCCCACCTGAAGGAACGTAGGGAACAGTGACTCCCCAGACCTGATCCCCCTTTCCTGGCCCCTTCACTCTTCTCCAGCGTAGCTTGTCTCGCCCTATGACAATGTGAGTTGCTCAAGGGCCAGAACTATCTATGCCTTTGTTTCCCCAACACCAGCCTAGAGTCTGGCACAGAGGAGGTGCTTAGTTAATGCTTTTTCATTCATTCATCGGTGGACAACAGAAAAATAACATCAGTTCCATTTCCTGTAGTTCATTTACATCTCTAAAACACGTATTTGTCCATTCATCAACCTTCTGTGACTCTGTATTATTATCTAGGACAAAAACCAAACTCCTAAGCCTTCAAACGAGTCCTCTTTTAGCTGAGTTTGGCTCCCACTTCTCTTTCTAGCCTCATTTCATAGTAGTATCCTTCACTTTCTTTACCTTTCAGTCAAGCTGGCTGGCTTCCTGCTCTCTGTACAGAGAGCACTCCAACTACTTCCTCTGTGCCTTTGCATAGACTGTCCTCCCTACCTAGAGCACACTCCCTTCTTTGCCAGAACAGGTACAGCAAGGTCTCTTCTGATTTTTCCTTCCAGTTAGGAGTCTTCTCTCTCTTCTGAAATTATTTTGTATAGGCGTTCAGGACCCTACCATCTCCTGCCTCTCATAGCTCCTTGATCACCCCCTTCTCAGTCTCCTTTGCTGATTCATCATCTCCATCTTGCCCCTATGTGCTTCACATAGTTTGAGCACCACTGTCTTCATGAAGCCTTTCCTGGTCCCACCCCCCACCCCCCCCAACTGCTGGTGTCCTCCTTCCCAAACGACCTCAGTCTAGGCTTTCTTTTTACTTCTCTGGACTCTTTACATATGGGATCTGCCCAGGATAGTGGGTGCTCCGTGAGAGCAGGCACTGTTTTGCCTTTTTTCTTTCTAGAGCTGTGCATGCAGCAGGCACTTCAAGGTTTGTTGGATTGGATGGAAAGACTACCTCCATCACTAACAGTCAGAATGGCTGACATTTAGCCATTGGTGTCATTGTCCAATGCTCCATAATGCTGTGGAGGTGACTACAGTGAGGGAGGGAACTAGGACAAGTATTATTAGCCTTATTTTTTTTTTTTTTAAACAGAACTAAGGCCACCCACTTGGCTTAGGAAAGTTCTTTGTAATCCCCAAAGAACTAGACAAATGTTAGTTGTTATCAGCTAGGAGCCTCAGGGGAAGCCAACTCAGGGATTTGAAAGTCCTGCAACCAGTTGGCTGATGCGGTCCTGACCTGGCTCCGAGGAGGAGAAAAGCCAGCTGGAGAGTGGAGGTGAGAAGAGTGAGTGACAGACAAGCCTGTCTGCCATTGGGGCAGGCTGCATTTTCAAAAGAGAGGGAAAAAGGATTTGATGGAGCAGCTGTTAGATACAGAATAGCCCCTCATCAATCTTCTCCATGACCAGAAGGGAATATTGTCCTTCAAGGTCAAGCTATTTTCAGTGACTAATTCCAGCCCAGCTGTATCCATTTCAATTCAGTGAAGACTATAGCTTCTTGTCTGCAGATTCCTCAAGAGAGCCACACATCCATGCATATTTCATCTTCCTCTGGATTCAGAGGCACCTAGATCTAGAGCTAGAAGGACCTTGGAGGTCATCTGGTCCAAATCCAGATTTTCTTTTCACAGAGGAGACCCAGACACCTAGTGAAGAAGAGGATGCACAGGCAGTAAGTGACAGAGCCCTGATTCAGACCCAGGCCATCAGACTCCAAACCTTACAGGCTGCCTGTTTGAGGTTGTCATTTCTGGGCATGGGATAGTGCAGTCTGCTTCAGCCACCATTCATTGGGCCTTGGCATGTTTCTAAGGTTGGACCTTTTGAATTTTATAGTGTCAGAGAGGAAAGATGCCATCTAGTCCAACCTCTACCTGAGTAATGGTCCTTCTTCCCCCTAGTTGTCATCAAGCATCTTCTGGAAGACTTTCAGTAATGAGGAACTCATTACCTCTCTAGGCAACCCCATTTCATTTTTGGACAGCTCCAGTTGTCTGGAAGTTTTTCCTCACATTGAGCCCAAAACTGTCTCTCCGTTGCTGGCCCCCATTGCTCCTAGCTCTACGCTCTGGTGCCAAGCTGACTCATCTAAACCTTCCTCCCTGGGGCAGCCATGTCCTCTCATCACAAGATCTATGTGTTACCACAGATAGGGCCAGATAGGGACTGATCATAGAGTAGGAATTGGCTAAACTGATTTGATTTGGATCAGATGTTCTTTGAGGCCTCTCAAAATTTGAAATGCCAACATTGCCGTTTCCCTGCCCCAGCCTTGCCAGATAGAGCAGCTACTCACTCACTACCAATCACAAGGCTTCCATTCAAATGGACACACAGATACCCTACAATCCTCAGTCTTAACTTTACCTGCTAGGACTCTTGCCCCTTTTATCCATAATATACTCTAGGAAGGGAAAGAAGGGCAGTGCCCAATGTAATATCATTCATTCATTCAGCAAATATTAAGCACCAATTGGATATAGAGTACTGTGCTAGACAATGGGAGAGATATAATGTTAAACAAGATCCAATCCCTACCTTCAAGGAGTTTAGGGTCTAGTACAGGCTAAGACATGCGCAAACAATTATAATACATGACATTAGATGGTAAACGTATTAGAAAAGTACAATAAAGAGTTGTGTCATAAGGGAAAGACTTGCCACTGCTGACGAGGGGAATCAGCGAAGGTGTCCTGGTCAAGGTGGGGCATCAGATAATGGATGGCAATTCAAAAGGGGAAGAAGGAAAAAGGCAGCCATCCCAGGCAGTGGAATAGTGGGGATAAAAGCAAGGAGGTAGGAGGGCACAGAGAGTCGACTGGTTTGGATGGAGCATATGGTGTGCAGGCGTGAGCAACATGAAGATAAGATGATGCCAGATCAAAAAGGGTCTTTGACCTCAGAGTTCTGAGCAGAGGAAAGACACGACTCAATCTTGGAATAAGAATATAATTCTGGAAGAGTTACAAAGAATGGATTAAAGGAGGTACAAATAAAGGCAGGTCTCATTCTAACATGGCGACCCGGTGTGGTAGAAAGATGGCTGGTTTTAGGAGGCAGGAGATCTGGGTTCAAGTCCAGTGTTCCTTCCTCTCCTCAGGGATGCCTCCACTTCTCTCTGGGCCTCAGTTTCCTCATTAAGGGGTTGCTAGGTATTATTATGATTAATCACAAATTAATATAGAACTTTTATTTTCTATTCTACATTTTATAAGAATCTAATTCTATATTATTATATATTAATACATGTCATTAATATTAATATATAACATAATGATAATAACACCTAGCATTTAAATGGTGCTTTCGGTTTTACAAGGCACTTTACAAATATCATCTCATTTGATCCTCAACACAACCCTTCATGAGGTAGTTGCTATTATTATTCTCATTTTACAGATGACGAAACTGGGGTTTAAAGAGGTGAAGTGTCTTGCCAGGGTCACAGTCTAGTAAGTGAGGCTAGATTTGAACTCGGGTCTTCCTGACTCTATCCACTATGGCCCCTAGCTGTAGACTTATTTGGACTGTGGTCCCTTTCAGCTCAGACACTACGAGTCTAAGTACCACCAGTAGTCATCTGGTCCTCTGAATTCCTGAAGGGATTGTTTTCCTTATTGTTTATCTAATACATTCTGTATTACTGGCAAATTTTTCATCCTGTCTAGATCTGGTCCCCATAACTCTGCAGTAGTAGCTACTTGAGAGCATGTGTGACAGGCAATATAGCATTAGGGATGGAGTGTTGTACTTGGAGTCAGGGTTCAAGTCTTGCCTCTGGTACTTGTCAGCTGTGTGATCTTGAGCAAGTAATAACCTCTTTTATCCTAAGCCAGGGATGGGGAACCTGCAGCCCTCTAGATCCTCAAGGGCGGCCCTTTGAGTCCAAATTTGACAGAACAAATCCTTTTAAGTAAGGGGATTTGTTCTGTGAAGTTTGGATACAGTCAAAGGGCCACCCTTGAGGGTCTTGAGGCCACAAGTTCCCTATCCTTGGCCTAAGCTGACCACCCTCCCAGGATTTTTGAGAGTACTTTATAAACCTGAAAGGACTAAATAAATGCAAGTTATCAACTTCATCAAGGTGCCTGTCAGTTTGGCTACTCTGGGTATAACATTTCTATTCAGAGTTCCAGCTACTTATGACATCTCCCCAGGTGTATTGAGATGCCATAAGTGGCTAGAGCTCTGACTTCTAATCCAAGATCCTGTCTTGGACACACACTAGCCAAGTGATTCCCTCCCGGTAGTATGGGCTACTCTTTAAGCCTCTAAGTTGCAGAGAAGGTCCTGACCTCCATTGGTAGAGGGAGCTTCCTTACGTGAGAGTTCCCTACTGTAAGGAAATCACAGGTCTGGTTCCCATCCCTATGCTAATTGCGGGTTGAAATGGCAGGTTTTCTGCCTAGGTGAAGAATTCCAAACTTGGAAAGGAAGCATCACCAACCTAAAAGTATCTGAGGGTTTACCAAATCCTTGAGGTCTAGAAAATATTCTAATGATCTTAGGATTTAGAGCTGGAAGTGACCTTAGAGATTAGTTAGTTCACATCCTCGCCTGCTCATTTAACAGAAAAGGACACTGAGGCCAAGAGAGGCAAAGCATAAAGTTCTATTGGTGGAATTTCACAGTCAGGATTCAAAACCAGGTCTTCTGACTCCAAATTCAGTTGGGCTTCACTAGAAACAAAGGGGCACTTTTGTCTGTGCATATCATAGAAAGATGTTTGGTTTCAGGTGGAGGTGATCCAAAAGAAAATAGAGCTTATCCTCAACCTCAGGACTTATTTGAGAGTGTACCAGGATTCATGGTAGAAGCAAGGGATGCAAAGAGTCAGAGCAGAGGCTAAGTCTGAATAAGCCCTTGTGGTTGGGGTCACACCTACACCTTTCCCTAGGGAGTTAGCTGAGCTAATACAATTCTAGTAGATGTTTACTCCAATGATGTAAATCCCGTGCATGCATGCCCATCTCTTTCTGCCCATTGCCTCCTAGAAATTCAGCATAGCCTTAAGGGCCATCCAACATGCTTGGACCTTCTCTGACATCACAACAACAACAAAGAGCACACTTCTGGTCCCGTCATTATCTCTCACTCTCCATGTGTCTGGCACACTTTTTCCAGTCTTATATGTTGCTTTGCTGGCATCTTTCACTCTGGTTCTTGTCAGTTGCATATTAAGTGTTGCATTCTGCTTCCACCCACTGTCTTCGTCTCCACTGCCCTCCAAGTGGCAACTCATTTTTACCTTTTCAGAGATGGTAGTGTTCTGTGACTCATAAGAAAGACCCAGGACTTAGTGGCAGAATCCCCGGTGCTACTACATACCTCCCAGCCTCAACTGGTCATTAATCTGTACTTGCCCTATCTGAACACTCCACTCTCCACCATGTGTAGGCTGGTTTGGTTCTAGAGACACTCGCCCCATTCCCATTCTTTGGCTCCCCTGAAGATTGAAGCTGATGAGATGCTGCTCTGAGCCACTCCTTGCTCCAGCTGTTCCCCACAGCCTCAGAGCAGTTGAAGCATCCCCTAGATCCTCCCTCAGGCTTTGAGAGACATTGCCCTCTTCGGCCTTCATGCCCCACATTGCCCTGCTCTCCCTATGAGACTAACAGGACAAACCCCCTTTGATGTAAACACATGCAGCTTGGCAGCAGGGAGTGTCTCCCTGGCTTGTTTTTGTAACAGAATGAGGAAGGCCCCAAGCCTGGAAACAATCAAGGAGAAATGAAAATGGGATATTTAAGAGTGGCCAAACAAATCCCGAGTCCATGAGTGACAAAGAAAGTTTAAAAGAATTCTCCCTGGAACAAACACTCTTTGACGTTCTTAAGCATCCATTTGCTGAGGGAAAGTTACAAAAATTCATAATTGAGGACATGTGCACAAAAACAAACACCAAGAGAGATTCTCTATTTCCACCTCCCATGCTAATCTCCCCTCTGTCACTGCCCCCACTCCACTCTCTTGGTTTTCTCTTGCTTGCCTGCTACGTTCCTACTCTTTGATGAGGGACCCCATGTTTGCCTTCAATGTTGCCTGCTTGAAGGCTACTCCCAAAGTCACCTATGGGCCAGCAGCAGGGTGGGGTGGGGTGCAACAGATGCACTTCATATTCCTGCAATGCTTTCAGTTTTGCAAAGCCCTTTGCATCTATGATCACATTTGATACCCACAACAAGCCTGTGAGTTAGGTGGGATTGTTATACCCACTGTACAGAGTACGAAATTGGTACTCAGGGAGTTTCAGTGACATGCCCAGAATTACAGAGTTAAGAAACATTTGAGGGGGGATTCAAGCACTGGCCTGTGAGAGTCTGAGCTCCAGCTACTCTGTGACAAAGAATACCTTGAAATCACTTAGAGGCAGAAGACCCAAATTGAGCCCAACCTCTGGCACCTAAGATGTCATCTTGGGCAACTCATTTAACCTGGAGGGGTTTCATTTTCACATTCTATAAAATGGGAATTATACCTAACTATGAGCCCTCTCTCATAGGGCTGGGGCAAACAGAGGTCTTTGTAAGCCTTAAGATGTGCCACAAATTTGATTTCTTCTTACCTTTATCCTTCTCTGTGTGGGACAGGATTCCAACTGATGCAAGAGGGAAGCACACTCTAAAGTTGTGTTTACATGATGCCAAACATCTGGATGGACATGGAAAACTTCCAAATGCCATAGCTGGGTAATAGACAGAATTCCTTAGTTTTAATCCAGATGTTTGGCAACATGTGGCCAGAGTCTAAATGTGGCAATGGGGCTGCTTTGCTTCTCTCCCATTGACTGTTTGGGCTAGTCAGAGCTCTTGGAATGGCTTCAGTTCCATTTTTCTTTGGTTACTACTGAAGTCCACCAATCATCAGTCTATTAATTGACTGTGTGGATAATTCTCTTTTCAAGCTAATGGCATATTAAACTGATGGCTGCTGTCCACATAAGGGTGGTGTTTCTTACAAATAGTCAGTTGAAAAGAAAAACATGTAACCTTGGGAACACGCATATTGTGTTTACAACTGACTACTTTGCCAGGCTCAGCGAACTCTTTTTCTCCACATGTGCGTGTAGACCAGCTCCAAGAATGGATTTCCTTGGGAAAAACCAAAAAACAAACAACCAAAAAGCCAAATTTCTCTCCCCCTAAATCTGAAATCTAGGAGGTGACCTAAGAAAATAAAATGATTATAAATGTTCCTGGATCATAATGACCTAGAAAAGGCACTAGACTTGGAACCAGAAGATTTGTGTTCAAGTCTTGGCTCTACCAATTATTAGCCAGATTATCTGGGAAAAGTCACTGTTTCTATGAGGCTCAGTTTTCCCCTCTGGGTGGTTATAAGGATTGAATGAGATGATGGATGTGAAAGTGCTTTGAAATCAAAGTGTATAGGAATGTGAATTATTATTTCTTGTCCTCTAAAAATAAAAGATAATGTAAAATGAATTAGAAGGAGAAATTTTTTGAGAAGCTGTGGTAAAAGAAAATAGCTTCTTAGAAGCTTGTGGATACCCACAAGATGGCCAGATCCCCTTGTGCCAGAAGAAATAGCCTAGCAGTTCCCTTAGAACTGTGTAAGGATGCTCCAAGAGTGAAAGGCAGGTCCCATAGTGAAAAGATTGCTCCTTCTCTGAATTCTCATCAGGCAGGGAGGCAACCCTGCTTTCTTAAAGGCCATGCTGGCAGATCAGAACTCTGGCAGGCCTCCAAACCTAGGAAGACTTGAGTCTGGATAGGTCTGGTGACAGATTGTAGGCCTGTTATCTGAAGACTAGCCTAGTGGGAAGAAGCTCACTGACCACGTTTGGTCACAGGGTTGCAAACATTTTGGATGTGGCAGGTCCTAATGACTGGTGATGAGACTCTGAATTTGTCTGGACTGGATACTGGGCAGCAGACATAGCCTGGTGAAAGACTCATCCCTATTAGCTTTTCTGGTCCTGCCAGAGACTGTGATCCTTTGAAAGAACCTCAGAACCCAGGGCCACCCATTTTTGGATTTGCTGGGCTTTGCTTTTCCAGCTTGGCCAGCTCCCTTTTCTAGCATCCTTACATGATTCAAGTCATTTGAAGTGTGAGCATGAAAAACCCCCACACCCAAACAGCTGTGTTCTTGTTAGGCACCCATTTAAGTCATTCCTCTATTTTTCTGACCACTGTCACTCACTGGTAAGAGCTACATCATCCCCATCCTGAGTTCATAGAATCAAGCAACAGATTCTATTGTTACGCAGGTTGCAGAGAAGACATTTCTTTGTGTTTTCTGTGAACAGCTTCATGCTGACCCTCTCCCTAGGCCAGGTTCTCCTGTCTTGACATTTGCCAGCACCACCTCCTTGATGTCTGGTTCAAATATACTATGACTGTAGACTTTGCCTTCTAAATCCTCCATTGGAATGTAACTGAGAGTAAAAGGAGATGGTTTGCTTCTAAAGGAGAGAGTACAGGAAGAGTCAGTGGCCCTGTGCTCCTTTTTCCTCCAAGAAAATCAAACAAAGCTAGTGATGATGCAGGTGCCCACAACTGTTGTGACTCAGTAGATGTTTATATATCAGGGGGAGCATATTTGCCATTGTTCAAATACCTTCCTGCTTACAAACCACCCTGGGCTAATAACAGGGTAAGAAGGAATTTGAAAATGCCATCACTCTCATCCCACTGCTGTCCAGCTGCACTAAGAAGTGTTTGTCAGAACACCTGGCCATAAATTTGCATTTTTCTCTCACTAAATTGTAGTGGTATAGGGAAAGAACAAGGAAGTCTGGGATTTGGATTCAAGGTCTGGATATGCCATGTTTTATTATTTGACTTTGGCCAGACTTCTCTGTAAAGGAAAGAAAAGTGGAACCAAGTTGGATTTATAATTGGAAGGAAGGGATGGTTCAACAGTAGGAAAACTGTAAACATAGTGATCACATTGATAACAAAAGAGACAAGAAAAGCATACAATAGAGCATTAGTTTGTTATTTTAAAAGAATAGTAAAAAGTATAAAAATACTCAATTCAATTTGATACACATGTACTAACAACCTACTGTGTGCTGTGATTATTGAGACAAAAAAATAAAGCTGGCCCTGCCTCCAAAGAGTCTCTGTTTTCCTCAACAGACAGTATGTGTCCAACGGATCTAAAATACTCTTTATCTAAAATCAGGAGCTAGCATTATTTGTACTAGAGAAATGCCAGAGGTCTGCAGCCAGAAGTCATGGAAACATGAGGTATAGCCGTGAGACAAGGTAAAGAAACTGATGGAATAAGCACAGGCAAAGAGGAGCCCATATTATCCCTGTTTTCAGAGGACATGATAGTTTACTCAGAGAGTCATTAAGATACAATGAAAAGATTAACTGAGGCAATATCATGAAACCACAAAATCATTAGTCTTTCTGGATATCAAGTCAATTATTTAGCACTTACTGTGTTGCAGGCCCTGTGCTAAGGACTAAGGATACAAAGAAAGCCAAAAACCAGTCCCAGCTCTCAAGCTCATAGTCTAATGAGGGAGATGACATGCAAACCACTATGTAGAAATGAGATATATACAAGATAAATTGGAGAAAGTCTTAGAAGGAAGGTACTGAGTTACCAACAAAAAAAAGCAAGAAGAGAAATCAAATGTATGTGAGAGCTAATTGACCCCCAAAATACTCGTGATTTATATGAATACCACCACAAAACACTCTGTACAGAAATAAAGGAATAAAGGACTTATATTATCAGAGAGACATTAATTGTTCTTGGTAGGGTTTTGCCATTGTTTTTTTCCTTTGTTCTTGAAGAGGACCAATGACACATCAGGACACATCACATGTCTTCACTTGCAAGTGAATTGGTTTTAGTGAGGCAAGGCTGTGCAAAGTCATCAGCTTCACTGTCTCCTCCGGGTCATCTGAATCCAGCAGCAAGACATAGGACAGGACAACTGGAGACAACCCCAGATGCATTGTTGAGATCTTGGCCTTTTTTTTTTTGGCCGATATGATTACAAATGACTGGGCTGCTTAATTTACAGGTTTAGTGTCATCAAGCTACCAAGGGATCACTTTATAGAGTTGCATATAATATATGCATATATTATGCATATATTATCTGCATATAATAATGGCAGAATTCATTTGGAGAAACAAAAAGTCAAGAATGTCAAGGGAAATGGTGAAAAAGTAGGAATCTAGCATTACCAATATCAAACGTTGTTATAAGAAAGTCATACTCAAAACTCTTTAGAACTGCTTCAAAAATAACAAACTAGATTAATAAAATAGATTTGGTAAACAAGATCCTAAAACAATCACACACAGTAGCCTAGTGTTTGATAAAGCTAAGAACACAAACTATTAGGGTAAAGACCCCAACAAGAACTAGTCCTGCCAACAAGAACAAGTTCTGCCAAACTAAAATCAGTTTGGCAGAAACTGGGTTTAACTCAATTCACAGCATATACCATAATAAGTTCCAAATGGAGAAAATTAAATATAAAATGTCATGTAAAAAATAGAGGAAAATGGAAGGAAGTACTTTGTGCAACTGGGGCTAAGGGGAGAACTGTTAAACAAGTCTTAATCCAGCCTTTTTTCCATTTCTTGTGATTGAGGAAGAGTTTTGTATGATTGAAGCTTGATACGTGAAGGGTGTCCTCCTGGATGCCTGTATGAGTCTATGTTGAATACCAAATGAAGTTCTGCAACTTGGACACTACATATCTGGATGAATTGTAATTGAGGAACAGTATTGTGTGATTAAAGCTCCTTTCCCTTAATATATGAAGGGTGTCCTCCTGGATGCCTGTATGAGTTTGTGTTGACTATGGAATGAAGTTCTGCAACTTGGACACTACGTATCTGGATGAATTGAACTTAGAGTCCTTTTGTTTCATAGAGTACTATGAATTTTTATAAGGTAATACTTTATTTTCCATTTTTGATACTACTGAGATAGTTTATTACATATTTTCCTGAAATATGGTATTCATTTTCTTTTGTTTGTGCTTTCAAAAATTGCATACCATTATTCTCAGATTCTCACACAACTTTCTTTGAGATCAGTTACTCTTGCATTTAGAGATCTCAGTTTTTGTATCTTTTGACTTTGCTCCAATATTTTATTTTGAATCATTTTATTTTTTGCATTCTCATTTCCATTCTATTTCTTGGTGTCTAGTACTTTAGTAAAATGCTACACTTTTTGTTCTAAAACACTGATTTTCTTTTTGACGTCTTTTAAGAGCTCTAATTTCACTCCCTTGTCTCTTCCTTTAGTTCTTTCATTAAGCATCTTGATTATTCTGGGATACTGTAAAGTTGTAATAATCTTGTTTGTAGAGATCTAGTTGTAGTTATTACAGCTTTATTCCCTTTTTCTGAAAATGGATTCTTGTGGATTTTTTATCTTATAGTACTGGATTCATTGTAATGTAAGATTATTTTTCTTTTTTTAAATACTCATTTGCTCAGTTTATGAGAGGATTTTTATTGTGAAGAGATTTCTTTTCTTCTCTTTTTGCTCTTATTCATTGACTTCATCTGACTCCTGTTTTGAGGTGATGACATGGTCTCTTGGCTATCCTGCTGGAAGTCTCCCGATTTCCTCATTTGTAAAATGGGGATCATAATCCTTGCACTAGCTACCTCCCAATTTTTTTTTAATAAGGGAATTGCTATGAATGAATGAAAGAAATTTAAAAAAACATTTATTAAGCACTTACTATGTGCCAGATTCTTTGGGATACAAATACAAAAAAGAAACACAGTCTTTGCCTTCAAGAAGCTTATATTCTAATAGGAAAAGACAATGCACATAGTGTAGTGGTGGCCCAGGAGGGTTGTTTTGGTCAGGGAAGTCACAGGGAAAACGAATGGAGTCATAGGGCAAGTAATTAAAATAAACCTTCCAGGAATGGCAGTGTTGGTTTGATTGCCAGTTTGAGGGCTGTTTGTACATGGGAGCGGGGTGGGGTGGAAGGGCATAGCAGCATGGCATAGACATGGACAGAGAACAAACAGCATGTTGAGTTTGGGTAGGGGATGATAAGGGGAGCATTCACCAATTTTAAGTCCAAACTCCTATGGTGGGCATTGGAGTGCTACTTTGTAAGCCTTAAATAGGAACCAAATAATTCATTTGTTACCCTGTGGTGTCTACTAGCTTACAGTTAGAGTTAAGCTATTAACCTTTACCTTATTTTTCCTGTGTGCACACAGTTGCAGAAAGGAATCTAAAGTCACACTTAAATCATAGAAAAAACTATAGTGATCTCACATCTTATAGATAGGGAAACTGAGGCCCAGAGAGAGGAAGTACCATGCCCAATACCACCCAGCAGTATTTCTAAGATTTAAACCTGCATCTTCTGACTTTATATAATTAAAAGGGAAATGCAAAGTGAGGGATTTTAAAAAATGGTTTCTAATTGTTATTTTTAAAAATTTTGTTTTGTCTCCAGATTTTAAAACAACTGCAGAGAGTGACATCTGGTAGAGAAGATTGCTGAGCCAACAGCTGTTCTCTATTAATGGCTAAAGCCCCTGGTGCTCTGCACACAGTAATGTGGGTAAGCAGCAGAAGCTGATGTGGTGAAGGTTGGTGGAAGCACACACTGGCGCCTCAGCAACTTTTTTTTTCCAAGGGTGGGGGCAGGGGAAAGAGATACAGGAATGAGGAAGCTCTCTTTTCTTTGCTCTCATGCCCACTTCCCCAGGTCAAGACCTCATTACCTCTTGCCTGAACTATGTAATAGATTCCTAACTAGCTTTCCTGCTCCCAACCTTTCCTATCACCTTTTATACAGCTGTCAAAATAATCTTCCTTCTGAAGGGACCTCTGAGGTGTTTTTCAACTGGGATTCTTTTATTCTTTGGTTTGATCGTGTCATTTTTTTCTGTACAAGAACTGTCAATGGCTCCCTATTGCCTATAGGATAGAATACAAAATCTTTAGCATTGCATTCAGAAGACCTGGGTTCTAATCCTGAGCTTCCTCTAATTCACTATGTGACCTAGAATGAATGAGTCCTTTCCCTGCTCCAGACCTCAGCTTCCCTACCCACAAAGGTCAATTAAAAGTAACTGATCTCTGAAGTTCCTTCCTGCTCAAAAATGTTTTCAATTGGATTGAAACCTCGATTTTCCCTTGTCATTTCTTCTCCCTTCCCCCCTCCAAGTATAGAAAGGCTGAGAGGCCTTCAGTAAAGGTTTAGAGAATGACAGGGTCCTCAGGGAAGGACCTTTCTAGCAAGATCGTCCTGAGAAGCCTCAGTTCATAGAAACCAGAAGAAGAATAGTGAGCAAGGACGTAGAACTTGAAAGTTTGTAAAGGGCTTTATAAATATTATCTAATTTTATCCTCTCAATAACCCTGTGAATTAGGTGTGATTATTATCCCCATTTTGCAGATGAGGAAACTTCAGGCAGACAGAGTGACTTGTTCATGGGCATACATCTAATCTGTGTCTAAGGCCAGATTTGAATTCAGGCCTTCCTGACTCCAAGTCCAGGTTTCCAAGTATTGTACCATCTAGCAGTGAGCTTAGACACTATCTAGTTCAGCCCCTTCATTCTCCAGAAGGGGAAACTAAGGCTCAGAGAAGGAGAGGACTTGCACATCCATTGTGCTAGGCCCCGGGGATACAAAGACAAAGGTAGATGTGCTGCTGCAGCTCCTTTGAATAATGAATCCTCTTTTAACATCTGATAAAGGTCTAGTTTTATCCAGTTTTTGACTATAACTCCACCTTTATACCTTGTGTTTTTCCCTTTACTTCAGCAAATCCTTGCAAGTGATCTTTTTTTCTATTATCTTTGTTATTTTTAGTATTTTTCATTTGAAGAAATAATGATAACTGGCATTTATTTATCACTTGAAGGTCTAAAAAAGTGCTTTACCCTTGTTTTCCCTTTTGAGCCTCGTGCCAGAGTAGAGAGCACAACTCTGATGGGCTGGTCATGTTGTTTGAATGCCAAGTGCATGTGTTTGCCTAAAAGACTATTTTACAGAGAACTTACACAAGGCAGGCACTTACATGGAGGTCAGAAGAAACAACCCAAGAAGACTCTCAAAGTCTCTCTAAAGAACTCTGGAATGGATTCAACAACATGGGAGACACTGGCATAAGATCACCTGTATGGCCTGCCTACACCAAAGAAAGTAGTAGTCCAAAAGGAAGGTGAGACATCCCCATCACCAATGTTCAGACTATTTGTGCCCAACCTGTAGTACAGCCTTCCAAGCTCATATTGGACTGATCAGCCACCATTGAAAACACTGTACCTTGACCCCAACATCATGATGTCATTGGTCCTCTTTAAGAATGAAGGATGAATGACAACAAGGTAGGGAGTAGAGGTATTATTGTCTCACTCCAGAAAACTGAGGTTCTGTGAGGGTAAGTGACTTGGTTAAGTTACACTGGCTCAGAGGAGAGATTCAAACACAGGTCTCCTGATTTGAATTTCAACTTTCAGTCTGCAATACCACACCATCACTTCAGTAGGATGGCCCCAGCAGCAAACAGAATGACACAGTTGTACCTATAACCTGTGTGAAAAAATGGTTTCACCCTTCCAGCCAGGATTCTGGGCAGTGAGAAAACACTGAGTTCTATTGATAAGCCATTGGTTCTAGGGCTGCATATGGAAAGCAGTGAAGATAAAGCAGAACTAAGCTTAGAAATGTCTGGGAGGAACAGGTTAGTGAAGTTTTTCTACATGGCTATGAGCCTATTGGTAAGAAGCTTGTACAAGGAATAGTTCCCTCCTGGGAGCCTGGGCTATGTTTAAATCGTATCTCCAGCAACTTCAAATCATATTTCCAGCAACATGGTGGGGTTGGGGTGAGGAGGAGGAAGAAGGGACTCTTGCCTAATCCACTACCTCTTAACAGTGAGAAATAAGGGCCAGATCAGATCTAGCAATCCAGGACGCAGTTCCAGTAGGGTCAATGGGAACATATGGCTTCCATGGCAGTGGAAGCTAATTCGATAAAACACAGGGCCCCTGAAATCTCCTAAGAACTCTGGCTCTGGAGCCTCTTGCTACTTTTCCTAATTTCAGGGTAGGTGTTTTTAGTAATCAGTTATGCAAACCACAGCTCAAGTCCCCATCTAGTATAATAATACTCTATATTGCCAGACCATGTGAGAGTAACCAATCTGATAGGAAAACATTTCATTAAGATATGAATGCAGTATAACTAATGAGAAAATCAAGTAGTAGAATAATCCTCTGTTCTCATGCAACTAGGAGAAATCTCATATACTTCACCAAGTGGTGGACTAGAGAGAAACCTCATGGGGAGAATTTAGGTTGGGTGGGAAACCTGTTGATCATTGCCACTCTCTTCTCATCATGCTTCCAGAAGTCAGCATGGAGGTCCTCAAACATCCAGGGCAAGCTGGAATCTGCTGGAGACTCTCAGTCTGGCACAACTTGCGACTCCTTTGGGGACACCATTACAGTACTTATTCTATGGGTTCTCCCTTTTCTATTCCTCTGCTCCTACCATCTGGTGTTATACTTATTTGTGTCCCTGCCATATTTCCCCACTGGACTCTTGGCTCCTGAAGGTGGCAGCTGTGGTATTTTTTCTTTTTGCATTCCAATACTAAACACAGGACATAGCACATAGTAGGTTCTTAATACATGCTAAAGTGAAATGGTGAAAGCTCAGAAGAATATTCATGGGAAAAGTAAAAAGGAAGAGATGGGATGATTCCATGGTAGAACAAAAAATAAAGGTCTAGGGGGCAGAGGGGATATCTAAGATGTGGGAGCAAGGCAGAATACTGCCACAATCCATGACAAACAACAGAGAAAAGAAAATTTGCAAAACACAAGGGTATAAAAAACACCCAACCACCTCCAAAAATTGTGAATGCCAGAGTATTTATACAATCTGAAAATGCTGAAGAACTTCTAAACCTGGTAAATTTGAGGACCAGTGAGGGTAGAAAAAGAAACTCTGCAAGCCCTCTTGAGAGCTGTCACCAGGCAGGTAAATGATACATAAAAAGAAATTAAGCAATACTAAGAAAAACCACAAGACCAAATAAAAGAAAAACTGGAAGAAAATAACACAAGACCCTTAAGGGACAGTTAAAAGATGTAAAAAAAAAAGGAATAAGAGGAATTAATGTAGAAAATGGAGTCTATGATAGAAAGTTTCTAAAATTCCAAGAAGCAACAAAGAGCAGACTTACTGCAGTGGAAAATGAAATTGGGCACAATGAAGAGCAGCTGGAAATGCTGGCTCAAAAAAAAAATCACTGAATTTTTGAAACTATTAGAAAGCCTACAGACCCCTACTTGGCAGACCTGGAGGAGAGATCTTTGGAGTGACCCTCAAGAAGTGAGAAAAACAAAAGAACTGGGGCACTTGATTTTAGGAAATCACCTAAGAAAATGTCCCAGAATTGCTGAAAACACCTGGTAGAATACAAATAGAAACAGTCTAAAAGATGCCCACAAGCAAGAACCCAAGATCTAACATGCCTAGATGTGGCATAGTTAAACTCAAGGACTACAAAGAGAAGGGGAAAAAAGATCGTATGAACTGCCAGTCAGGAAGTAAATCATTTACCAAGGAACAATAATTAGGATGACAGCAAACCTTTCAAGGATGACAAATGAAGATAGCAGAAATTGTAATACAGCATTTACAAAATTACCAAGCATGAGCTGTGAACCCAGAATTATCTCCCCAGTAAAATCCAGCATGTTTTATGAAGACAGGAAATGAATATCTGAAAAGCAAACAGATTTTGAAAAGTTTATAGAGAGACATACTTACTTCAGGGAAGTCTTCTGACAGCAAACAGGCCTCTCCGACCAAATGATAAGCATTTAAAACAGCCAAGATAACATGAAGTGAGAACTGTTTTAGTTTTCTATTGGCTTAATCATTAAAGCTTTCAGAAGGGCTTCCAAGAAAGCAGCATGGGAGCTGAGGTTGTGGAGACAAGGAAGGAAAGTGAACAAATAAGGGGAACCCAAAGTGAAACTACTGTCTTTAGAAAAGAAGCAGCCCAAGTTAAAGTAACTTATATAAACAGATTAGATAAGGAAGAATCAGAAATCATTAAACTTGATAATCCAGTATTCAATAAACCCACAAGCAAATTGACAGGAGAGCTTTCTGTTTGACAAGAAATGCTGGGAAAACTGGAAAGTCGTTTGGCAGAAATTAAGTTTAGATCCATGTCATATACCATATGCCGCAATAAGCTCAAAATGAATATGAAAACAGAATAATAAAAGGGCATAGCATTAAAAAAAAACGTGAAGAGAACAGAGCTAGGCACCTTTCGCATCTATAATTAGGGGGAGAATTCTTAACCAAATAATGAATAGAAGTGATAACAAAAGATAGACAATTTCAGTTACTTGAAATTGAAAAGCTTTGGCACAAACAAAATTAACACAACCTAGATAGGGGAGGAAGTAGTTGCTTAGGGGGAAATGTTTGCACCAAATAACTCAGTCTGGGATCTGATATACAAAATACATAGGGATCAGCACAAAAAAATCTAAGACCAGAAGCCATTCCCCATTATTTAAGTGGTCAAAGGATAAGAACAAAGAGTTCTGTAAAGAAAAATTGTAAACTGTTAACAAGCATGTGAAAGACTACTCGGAATCATAAATAATAAAAGTGTAATCAAAACAACTCTGAGGTTTCACTTCATACCTAGAAGATTGTCAAAGACGATAAAAGGTGGGGATAGTCAATCTTAGAAGAATTGTGGAAAGATAAGCACACTGATGGGGCAGCTGGGCAGTACTGCAGTGGCTAGAGGGCCAGGCCTGGAGTCAGGAAAACTCATCTTCCTGAGTTCAAATCTGGCCTCAGACACTAACCAGCTGTGTACCCTGGACAAGTCACTTCCCCCTGTTTGCCTCAGTTCCGTCATCTGTTAAATGAGCTGGAAAAGGAAATGGCAAACCACTCCAGGATCTCTGGCAAGAAAACCCCCAAACTCACCAAGGGTCGACCATGATTGAAAAACAACTGAAAGCACGCTGATACACTCTTGGCAGAGCTCTGAATTGGTCCAAACATTTTGGAAATATGCTAAGAGAGAGACGACAATGCCTACACTTTTGACCTAGATATCCTACTGTTATGTCTATACCGCAACAAGGTCAATGTTAAAAAGAATGCCCCCACAGTACATAAAATGCTGCGTATGGAGTCGGGAAGACCGGAGTTCAAATCTGCCCTCTGACTGTTACCAGGGACCTTTACTAGATGTGTGACTCTAGGCAAGTGATTTAATTTTTTTTCTTTTTGCTTCAATTTTCTCAACTGTAAAATGAGGATTTTTACAGCACCTACCTCCCAAGGTTATTGTAAGGATCAATCAAATAAGATAATATTTGTAAAAAATGCTCATCACAGTGCTTGGAACATGGTAGTCGCTATATAAATGCTTATTCCCACCCAAATATTTATAGCAGTACTCTTTGTAACAGCAAAGTTTTTATTGAGGCGAGGAGGGAAGCAGATTCCCATTGATTGGGGAATGGCTAAATACATGATGTGGTAGATTAGTGTAATGAAATATTACTGAATCATAAAATACATTAAATGTGATAAATACAGAGAAAAAAGGGAAGGCTTAAATGAACTCATACAAAGTTAAAAAATCAGAACTAGATAAACAATGGACACGGTGACAACACAATGTAAATGGAAAGACAGCTTAAAAATCAATTGGAGACTAAATAACTTAATCTTAAAGAATGAGTGGGTTAAAGAACTAGTCACAGAAACAATAAATAATTTCATTAAAGAGAATGATAATAACGAGACAACATACCAAAACCTACTGGATGCAGCAAAAGAAGTAATTAGAGGAAAATCTCTCTCTCTAAATGCTTACACTGTAAGAAATGATGAGCGGGTTGATTTTAGAAAAACATAGAAAGATGTACATGAAACAACGAAGAGTGAAATGAATGTAATCAAAAGAATATTGGATACAGTAATAATCATCTTCAAAGAATAACTGAATGACTAAGTTTTTCTAAATATTATAAATATTCAAATCAGCTACAAAGAACCTATGAAGGAAGATGCTATCAACTTCCAAAGGAAAAAAAGCTGATAAACAGAAGTATGCTTAGTATAGTTTTACATATATGTATATGTATGTATACATATGTATATGTGTGTATTATATATACACACACATATATGTGTCAAATGGTGGCCTTCTCTAGTTTGAGGTGAGGAGGGAGGGAAGGAGATGGTTTGGAACTTAAAATATGACAAAAAAATTAAATTAAAAAATAAAATTATATTAGGAAAATTTTTAAATGTAAGGCTAGAAGGATCTTTTCATAATATGGTTTTTTCAGAAGTTTATATCTGAAACCATGAACTAATAGTGTTCACAGTAGGGAAACAAAGCATTCCCATTAAAAACAGGTTTTAAACAGTGACGTCTGTACTTTCCCTTCCTATTTAACATAGTTTTTAAAATCTCAGTAATAGCAATAAAGCCTGAAAAATTAAATAGCTCTATGGACAAACAACATCCTTGTGTACCTAGAAAACCCAAAACAGTCAACAAAAAATAGAGTTAATAAGTTACTTCAGTAAAGTAATGAGACGTAAAAGAAAGTCATATAATGTCCTCTGAATTTCCATGTACCACTACCAAGAATCAAGAGAAACTGATCTGAGGTAGCTGATGGTTCAATGCATGAAACACTGGGCCTGGAGTCAGGAAGACCAGAGTTCAAATTTGACCTTACACACTTACCAGCTGTGTGACCCTGGACAAGTTACTTAATCTGTTTGTCTCAGTTTCCTCATCTGTAAAATGGGAATAATAATAATCCCTGCTTCACAGGGTTGGTGTGAGGATCAAATGAGACAATACTTGGAAGAAGCACTTAGTCCTAGTACCTGGCACATGGTAGGCACTGTATGAATGCTTATTCCCTCACTATGAAAGAGAACTATCAAACATTTGGATGTTAACTTGTCAAGACATACAAAAGACATAGACAATGATTTTGACATAAATAAAAAACTAAACAAATGGAGTAGTGTCTCTTACTCAAGGTAAGGTTGGGCAAATGTAAAAACTTCAATACTTTCTAAACTAACTTTCTTTTAATGCAGTAGTAGTACCCATCAACATGTGAAAAGATTATTTCACAGAATTTGATAAAGTCACAAGAAAATAATATGGGAAAATACTGGACAGGAATGTTAAGAACCAAGACAAAGAAGAGCAGCAAAAGAAGTCTCACACTAGCAGCTTATTAGAAAACTGTCTATAGCTAGAAAAAAAGCCCGAGAAATCGATTAGCAGAACAAGCTAGGGATTCAGAGATAGAACCCAGGTAATAGAAAAGATTAGTACTTGATAAGCCCCGACTCAAAAACCAATGAAGAATTGAATCTATTTAATTAGAGCTGCAGGAAGAAAAAACTTGAACCTCCTCTCCCCTTCAACAAGAAAAAAAAAACGCTCCCAATGGCTTTAGATCCATGTTGCCTAGCATGCATCACAATAAATTTCATGATTTATTTTAATCATGAATCAGTGATCTCAACACATATAAATTTACATTTATATACATATATAACCATGAAAAATCTGGGAGAAAAAGGAAACAATGCACCTCTTTCAGCTGTGTATTTTGCATTTTCTTAAATCTTTTATGTTTATTTCCATGTCTGCCTGTTGTTTCTCCTCAATAGAATACAAGTTCCTTACAGGCAGGGATCGTTTGGTAAGTGCCTGATACATAGTAGGCATTTACCAAATACCTGCTGAATCGCATGGAATTGATCAAACCAAAAAAAAGAGATCATTGGCTAGGGAATGACAGGACCAGCTGTGGTCTCTGAATATAGAAGGAGAATATTGTGTCATGTCAAAGAAATTCTAACAGATTTGTATGAAATGAAGCAAAGAGAGTTGAGCAGAACAGGGAATGATGTCAAAAAGTTGAGGAGGAAGCGTGCCCCCCACCACTAAGTGCCAAATGGTTTTAATTGACTATATTTGTTTGTTAAGGGAGGACCTTGTAGCTGGAGGGACATAGGGATGGGGATATGCTAATGAGGTAGTGAAGTACCCATTGCAAGTAAAGAGTATCAATAAAACATTTTAAAGTACAAAGAAAAATAAAGTTCAGAAGGGGACACAAACAGGGGAGTTGTGTTACTATTGTGTTAAATCTAATACATTAAAAATAGAGCAGAAGTTGACAGACTTATATACAGCCCACTATTTGTTTCCCATATACTGAAATGTCCATGTATCATTCATGATTATTGTTAAATTCATAATATAAAAGAAAAAATTTTACAAACAAATCACTTAAGACAAAATCATGGTTTTGATTACATAAAGACTAAGAGATTTCACACAATAAAAAGCAATCTCCTTAAAATTAAAAGCAAAGAAAAAAATTGGGAAAATATTTGAAATACATATGATGGATACAAATCTGACATCCAGAATCTATATGGGACTGATATATAATCTATAATTTTAATAATCCATAGTCTCTAAGGGAGTCCATACTTAAAGGATATAAACAGATAATTTACAAAATAAATACAAAATGCTAACAACTGCATTAAAAATAGCTCTTAATATTGGAGAAATAACTATCAAGACAACCTAAAGATAATATTTACATTCACTAGAATAGAGGAAATGTGGGAAAAAGCCCCGTGATGCCATGGCTATCAGGAAGGGATCCCTCTAATATGTTGTTGGTGGGACCATAAACAAACGCAAACATTTTGGACAGCAATAAAGATTACTGAATTGCTCATACCTTTAATTGCTAGAACCTTATCCCCAAAACATCATAAAGAGGAAAAAAAGAATGAATTTTTTACAAAATTATTCACTGCTGCTGTGTCAGAGCAAAACATTGGGAATATCCTCTATTTCCAATAATCAGAGAATGGCTGAATAAATTATGATCTATTAATGAATGATGAATAATGAAATATTATAATATAAAAATATTGCTATAATTACAGTGATGCAGTTAGCGATTTGGACAGTTGAGACAAATAGCTTTGAAGAAGTATTCAAATCAAATAAATTAAGTTGAAGATGAAGGGGAGGCAGACCTTTAGTTGCAAAGCACTGGGAAGGGCTGGAAACCCCTAAAACATCAGAGTTCCATCTTTGGAAAATTTGTCACAAGGTAATGAACTATTTTTCCATCATAGTAAGTCATAATAAAACCCTTAACAATCTGATCTGTGTCAGGGGAGGTAGGACCCATGCCAAGGAAATAGCTGTTCCTTTTTGTGTTTGTCCTTCCTTCTTGAAGAGGACCATGACATCAAGATGATGACATGACTTGCAGTTGACTTTGATTTGAGTAAGGGAGGGCTGTGCAAGGTCACCAGTTTCAGTTTCTCCTTCAGAGCCATCTGGGTCCAGTGGCCTGATATTTATCAGGACGACTGGAAATGGCCCAGGATGCAATATGGGACCCTGGCCATTTTAGACTAAGATCTTATCAGATTCTCTCTTTGAGTGGGATAAACTCATTCAATGAATAGGCCTCTTTAAGTAGTTACTCAAGGGATGGCCCCTTTTAATAAAAAAAATTCAAACTGAGAAGGGAAGCTAGGGGGAAGTAGAGTAGACTTAACCTGGAAATTTCCTTTTCTATCTACTGGCTCCAGTATTCTTTAACGAACCCATCAATAGCCTTGTGTGTTTAGGGCTGAGGGTGGAGGGAGGTGGTGTAGAAACAGCTCAATGTTTCTTGGTACAGAATTCAAGCAAGAGAATTTTTGGTGCTTACTTGCTAAGAAGCGGAGCTGATTCTTCACTCTTAACCCTTCATCACCAGAGCCTCGACCACAGTCATCCTCATCATCACAGTCACCACTTTCAGCTTCTTCCTCACGATTTTTATCTGAGGCTCGCCTCAATATTGCCATGCTTTTTAGGATCTGGAAGAAAATTACATAGAAGCATTGAATTTCAGAGCTAGAATGCACCTCAGAGACTCTATAATCTAACCCATGCCTGAGTAGAAACCTCTTTATACCCAGAGATCCCAATTGCTAGGCAGATACTCTAAGAAAGTAAAGTAGAAAAAGAAAGACCCTCCCTTATACAAAAAAAGGACTAGGAAATATCTAAACAAATGTTTGTACATAAATGTAATGGAATATCACTGCACTATAGAAACAACAAATCTCAAGAATCTAGAGAATCTTGGGAAGACTTAGATGAACAAACACACCATGAAGTAAGCAGAATCAGGAAAACAATGGGAATAATGACTGCAACGTCAGTGCAAAGAAAAACAACAAAAAGTATTTAAAAAATCCAGTGCTGTGAAATGATAATGACCAAGCTTGTGGAGATTTGGAGCATTTGGACACGGGACACAGCATGTAATGTTGAACTTGGTTGGTGTGGTAGTAAATTTTGCCAAACAATTTTTCTCTCCTTTTTTACATTAAGGGATGGTTCTCTAGGAGAGGCCAGGGATGAATTTGTTGGAGAAACAAGATGATGGAAAACCCAAAGTTATCAATAATGTACATTTTATGTAACTAAAAGGAGGTCATCTAGCCTTTGGCTAATTTCTAGGAAGTTTTTACATTAAGCACCCATTCCACTTCTCTGTAACTTCCATCCATTGTCCGTACTTCTATCCTCTAGGGCCAAGTATACAAAGCCTAATCTTAGTTACATGAAGGCACTTATCATAGGATCTTAGAACCAGAGCTGGAAGAGATCTCAGAGGCCATTTAATCCAACACTTTCATTTTGCAGTTAAACAAATGGAGGTCTAAGGAAGTCAAGTGACTTGCCCCAGGTCACAAAGATAATCATAACCAGAGATCCTCTTTTCTCTAGGCTAATCAGTCCCTTCAACAGATCCTTGTATGACCTGGTATCCTGTCCCCTCATCATTCTTTTTGCCTTCTTCTGAGAATTCTCCAGCTTGGCAGTATCTTTCCTAAGACATGGTCCCTGAATAGAATACAGTATGACCAGGGCAGAGGACAGTTGGATTATCCCCTCCCTCATACATTGATTTTCATGTATATTCATATACACATGAAACAGTACAATTTCTAGACTCTCTTCTGTTTTCCCTGCCCAAGTATCTTGTCCATGGCACTATGCTCACACAGTGTTTGCTGAGTTAACTAATGAGTGCACCTAGAGACTGCATGTTTGAACATGTGTAGAACACTTCTCTGACCAGGACATTGAGAATTTGCCTTAGCTGACTCACAAAAATGGTACAGAGTGCCATCATGTCTTTAATTCTTGCACAGGGATGGCTGCTTCTCCATGGAAGGAGTCAAAGCAGGAATCATAGGCAAAGAGCCTAATTTGGGAATGAATTCAATTCACTTCTGATTCAATTGGATGAGCATTGATTATGCCAGGCCCTGTGCTAGAAGCCAAGGTCCCAAAGACAAAAACAAAGCAGTCTTGGCCCTCAAAAAGCTTGCATTTCACTTGAAGGAAACTACCTGTATATAGGTTTTATAAAATGTATACAAAGTAATAGAGGGGCAAGGAAAGAGCATTAATGACTGGGAAAATCAGGAAAGACCTCTTGTATGAGGTGATTCAAACAGAGCTAGAGATTCCAGGAGATAGAGTAGAAGGAAGGAGGATATTCCAGATGTGGGAGACAGACTGCACAAAGGCACCGAAGTGGGAGATGAACTACCACGTATGGGGAACAGTTTGGCTAGAACACAGAATGTATGAAATTGTGAAATAATTCTGAAAAGGAGATGAAGACTTCTGGTGTGGTCAGGCTAATACCTAGGGCTATTTTTTTCCTATTCCGCAGTCTTGACAATAAGGCCCTAGATATTCCTGGGTAGTTTTAAGAAAGGTTTGCCAGATGGCCAAGTTCTTTATATTTCTAAGTTCCTTCCATTTTCCCATTGTAGTATGAAATGGACAAGGCTCAAGACACTGGGAAATGATGCCCAGGGCCTTGGGCCTGGGGATGGTTTTATTTTTTTTTTAAATAATGGAAATAGGTAGGGTCATGTGATCCACAAGTCGTCTCCTTGCAGAGTCCTACAATCAGGAATTTTGAGGACCAACATCCTATGACCATTTCCCTTCAGCTTTTTTTCTCCCTTTAAAGGATACCATTAAAGGCATCCCTGGGAATAATGTTGAGGAGTCATCAGTCAGTCCACCAGTACCTCCCAACAATGTGCCTAGCACTAGGAGGGAGGATGCAAGTTCCTAAGGAAAAGCAGCTTGCTGTAGTGGAAAGAGTTCAAGACAGGGGCTGGAAAGACATGAGCTTAAGGAGGTGCCAAGTCAAGCCTCTTTCCTTCTCTGACCCTCAGTGTCCTTATCTGTAAAATAAAAATAAGAAAATCTCTGCAACCTCATGGAATTTTTACCAGTTTTCTAAGCCTCGAAAGAGTATTATCGCCATCTCACAGTCAGCAGCTGACTAGTCTTGGGCTCAAGAAGAGGTAGGTTCAAATCCTGCCTCTTGATACATACTAACTGTGTGACTCTGGGCAAATCATTAAGCCTCATCCAATTTCCCCTTGAAAGTGGTGAGGGAGTTACCACACCAGGACCAACCAACATCGATGCGATCACAAGCTACAGTCTCTCCTGTAATATAATGACAACAACAGTAATACCATTACAGTCCTAAAGTGCTTTCAGGTTGGCAAAGCACTTTGCATATTGTTACCTCATTTGAACATTACAACAACCCTGTGACACAGGTGTTATTATTAACTGCATTTTATAGCTGAGGAAACAACTGGGGCTGAGAGAAATGAAATGAGTTGCCTAGGGTCACACAGCTAATTTCACTCTTTTCACTAGGTCTTTCTGCCTTCCTTGTTGAGAGGCTAGGACACATAATAATTCAATTAAACAGACATGTATTAATCACCTACTGGGTACAGAGCACCACATATTAGCAATTGGGGAAAAAGAAGGATTAGATACAACCTAGCCTCAGCTGCTAGGGAAATCCCAGCTTAGTTGGGAGATAAGATAGCAACACAGATAATTACAATACACCCACTCCAGGATTACCTGTTTTGATTCTAAGGAAGGTCCTAATCAACAACTCCTTATACCATTTCCCTGCACCCATGAAACACTGCAAGAGACTGTTGGCCCATCTCCCTGAGTCCAATTTCTATTGCCTCCAATGTATCCTGCACATTACGCTCAAATTCTTTGGAAACACCACTTTCTTATTACTCCCTTGCTTTGAAACTGCCAATGGTTCCTTACTCCTCCAAATTCTACCTGGTTTTGGTCCACCCTTCTAAACTTCTCCCTATCCCCTACAGTATGCCTGCTACTCCAGTCAGCTCATCTGCTCTTTGAACCTCCCATATTCCTTTCCCATCATCCTCCCCATATGGAATGACCAGCCCCTCTGTCTCAAGCTTACAAAGACTTCAAGATTAAGCCTTTTTTGAGCCACCAGTGATGACCTGGTGGGGAGAGAAGTGGATTAGGAGTTAAGGGACCTGGATTGGAGCACATGTGTTGCTGATTTCGATTTGGCACTTAGGCAAGTACCTTTCCCTCTCTTCTTGACCTCAGTTTCCTTATCAGTAACATTATGGGAATGGAATTGACAAATTCTAAAGACCCCTCTAATCCTAAAACTAAGATCCATTAGAGCGTAGGGTTTTTTTGGGGGGGGGGCTGTTTTGATTTTGCTATTCAGCTGCCTTCTTAAATTAAAATCTCTTGCTTAAAAAAATAATGAAGATAAAACAATCAAATAGGTTTGCAAACATGTTTTAAGCACTTAGTTTGAGTCCATCTAGTTCAGCTATGACTTGGCTTTTTTTTAAGCTATGTGGAATTTAGGTTGATTTCAAAGCCATTAAGCTGGGCTTACAACACTGTTTTGGAAATGTTTAGATGCTCAGGTTTATGCAACCTCCAAGGAGTGTTTGCCGGGCCTCGCTTTCCACGTCCATGGCAATGTAAACATATACTTCACTGTTTGTATCGAAGCCGTGCAGCCTAATGGAAAACAAATGTTTTGACTTGACTCTATTCAACCTAGCTTTTCACGCCACAATCTTTTAAGGGTATATGAATCAGCAAGGGCTTCCACACAGCAGACCTGGCTTTGGGGTCTGCTCCTCTTAATATCAAGCACCCAGTTGGAAGCAGGGTGAGCTGGCCTAGCTCACTGGAGCTTTCATGGCAAAGGGGTAAAAAGGTAGCATTGGCATCACCCATTCTTCAGGGAATGATCCCAACTGACTAGGAAAAACCCAGAACTCTCTGTCAGAGCTAGAATAGACCTCAGAGATGGACTGTCAAAATGGAGATCCTCATAATACAGAGGAGGAGTCAATTTCTTGGAGGGGAGGGTCTTTCTCAAGGTGGCACTATGAGCTCGAGAAAGGGCAGGTTCCCCTCAGGGCACTGAAGAATCTCAGAAAGGGAAGCAGTCATCAGTGGCCTCCTAGTCCAACCCATACTTGAGGAGGAATCCCTTCCAGATCATTCCAGCAAGTAGCCATCTAGTTTTTGCTGACCGTCCTTCAGTGAAGAGGAGACTCTTACCATCATTCTATTTTTAGACTCCTCTCATTTCAGTTTTTTGGATCAGTACCAGCATTCCATTGGTATGGAAGAACTAACTTCCAGTGTGGAAACTCCCTCCACCAATACAGATCAGCAGCTCATATGGAGCCTATAGTCTTAGAGAACTGCTTAGGGGCATGATGAGATTACATCACCTGCTTGTGGTCCCACAGCCAGGGTATATCGGGGACAAAAATGGAACTCAGGTCTTCTTTACTCCAAGGTTGCCCTTCTACTCACTGTTTTTCCCTACATGAATTTTGTCTGTTTCCAATGTCTTCTCTTTGCTCCGAGTTCTTCCCTTTGGTGCTAAATTGAACAAAGCTAATTCTTCTTCCATGTGCCAGCTCTTCAAATACTTGAAGACTACTATTGTACCCCTCCCCCCAACTCCCACACACAATCATGTCCTAAGATCCTATATATGGCTTTTCTTTTCCAGGCTAAACATGCTCAGTTCTTTTCATTGAGACTTATAGGACCTGGTCTCCAGTCCCTTCCTTATCCTAGCCTCTCTCCTCTGGATGCTTTCCAGTTTTTCCAGTGTTTTTCCCAGAACAAGGTGGTGGGGCATATTGAGCACCAGGGTCAAGTACAGACTAGCAATAGCTTTCCTCATTCTGGATATCAATTCAACTCCCAAGGCATTTAGTAAATACTTTGCATGTTTCAAAGCACTGTGCTAGACACTGGGGATATTGAGACAAAATCTGAAAGCAACCACTGACCTCAAGCAATTTTGATCATCCTGGGACTATAACAAGGAAGCAGGTTAGTTAAGAAAAGATTACATACGAAGGAAAACAAGGGGATCAGGAGAGATTTCCTGTAGGCCCATGAGCCAACCACTAAAGGAAGCAGAGGTGAAGTAGAAGGATGTTCCAGGCATGAGAGATGTCCTGAGCAATGGGAATTAGCAAGTAGGCCAATTTAACTAGACTGTAAACAAATATGCAATATATCTGGAAGGGGAGGCTGTAGCCAGATTCTGAGGAACTTCAAATGCCAAGCTGAGGTAGTTGGGAGCCACTGAAAATTCTTGGTTGGTTGGATCTAAGCTTTAGGAAGATTATCTTGGTAGCCATGTGGAGGATGGATTGGAGAGTCTAGAAGCAGGGAGACCAGTTAAGGAGGCTATTGCAATAGTCCAGGGGAGAGGTAGGTCTCTCTTAATCCAGCCTGAGGCAAGCTTAGCTGCCAGGCCACACACTTGGGCTAGGAAACTGTAGGAAGCACGTGTGTGATCATGTGCCTGAGGAAATCCTCCTTGCTAGTTAAAAAAGGAAGATGGCTTGCCCCCACAAAGACATCTGCAGAGGTGTTTACTTATTGTGAGGAAGGGGCCTGGAGAATGGCTACATCTCCATATGGTGACAGCAAGAAGGCTGCCTACACCCAGCCATGTTCCCATCTGGCCCCACCTTCAGCTACTGCCTTTAATTCACAACACACTCCATTTCTGTTCCCCTTCCTACTTTTCTGACTTATACTTGATGCCTCTTAATATAGAGTTGAAACATATGAAATTAAATGTCTGCAAATAAATATCTCTCCCAAAAAATACACAGTGATATGAGGGAAGGAAACTTAGAATGAGAGAGATGAAAATCAGTCTTCTTGGGCCTTCCACTTGATCAGTTACCTTGGATGACTCTTGCTCAATTCATCAAATTCAATCAATGTTAAGGGCCTATTGTGTTCAACACCCTGTACAAGATGCTAAAGATAGAAAATGGCAGGGAAAGGCACACAAATAATTTTGATGGAAGGCAGAATGAGGTAAATGTAAAAGAGAAATCCAGGTAAAATATGATGAGAAATTGGAGGACAGAGAGCACTTTCAGAAGGGCAGAAGTGGCATTTGTCAGAAAAGGCCCACCTGAGCTGGGCCTTGAAAGAAGGTAATGCTGTCAGTAGATGAATGGGGGTGGGGGGCAGTTCATTCTAAGTATAAGAAATGGTCTCAACAAAAACAGGGAGGGAGCAGAGTGAGAAAAGGGAGCAGAGAGTGGTCCCATTTGACTCAATATATGAAAGGGATAAATATGAGATAAGACTGGATAGCTAGGTTGGCTCCAGATTGTACAGGCCTTGAATGCTAGAATCAGGAGTTTACACTTTAGGCAAGAGAGTCACTGGAGGTTTGGCATAGAGGAGTGTGAAGATCAGACTGGTGCACTGGGGAGATGATTCAGGTAAAGGATAGAGGATGGATCATAATGGGGAAAGGTTGGCGGCAGGAAGACCATCTAGGACGTTACTGCAATAGTCTAGATGAAAAGGGAGAAAGTAGGATGGTACCTCCAGAGTAACAAATGATGACCACTACCTCCCGTGCCTTTTCATCTCATGTAACTCCTGTCCATGACCTTTGTCCAGCATCATCTTTGGCTCCTCACACTCCAGCATCTCACCTAACTAATCCTTTCTACCTCCACACCATCTCTTGAATCTGTCTCTTGCCCTCCATACACAGAGCCATTACCCTAATTCAGGCCCTCATTACTTCTTTCTTGGAGTATTACAAAAACTAATTGGTTTCCTTGCCTCAAAGTCTCTCCACTTTCCAATCCATCCTTCATACAGCTGCCAAAGTGGTTTTCCTCAAGTAGAGCTCTGATGATGTCACTCCTCTGAGCAATAAACTACAGTGGCTCCTTACTACTTTTAGGCTGAAATAGAGACTCCTCTTTGGGGTATTCAGCATTCTTTACAAGCTTGTCCCCAACTATCTTTCCAGTCTCCCCTTCTCTCATCCTGTGATCCAGCCGAACTGGTCTTCTGTCTGTCCCATACAAAAGATTCCATCTCACCTCTCTATGCCTTTGCACTAGCCAGACCTCATGAGTGGAATGTACTCCTTCCTCACTGACGCCTCGTCAAATTCTGAGTTTTCTTTAAGTATCAGCTGTAACTGATCCCCTGAGCTGCTAACACCATCCTCCTGTTCCAATTATTTTGTATTTCTAACTATACAGATCTTGACTTCCCTGGCTAGACTTTAAATTCCTTGATGATAGGAACAGTTTCATTTTTGCCTTTGTATTGCCAGCACCTAGTACAGCATTTTGCCCATAGGAAGTGCTGAGTAGTGAGGTCCATCCATGTGATGTCTTGACTTTCATCACATGGGTACCCATGCATCATGCAGGCTGCTCTTCTGTTATCCCTTGCTTTCCCAGTTGTCCCTCACTTTGATGACACATTTATGCCACTTATTACAAGCAATTGGTTATTGCTGATTTGCTGCAGCCTAGTTAGTTATGCTCACCATGCGCTTTTCCGTTACCCTTTGGTTGACCCTCCATTTTGAGTTTTCAGACAATGTGGCACCCCATGATTTACGAGTACCATGGGAAGAATACCAGTGTCATAAGAGATGAGCATTTGTTTCAGGGAAAAGACCAAGGTCATTGAAAGCATTATATTTCCCAAATGGAATTCTGCCTTCTCTTTCCTAGTCAATTCTGGGATTAGTAGTATCTGTCTATACGTACATGGACTGGTTTTTTTTGAGGTTGTCCATCCAACTGTATATCATTATAGTGTGGACAATAGACATTCTTTCTGTGTGGATAGTTAGTCCAAAATCTTTTGAACCATTATGGATCTCATTTGGGAGACTCTGCAGCATTTCAAGAATTGATGCAATCAGCACAGTGTCATCCACCAACAGGAGCATCTGGAGGCCTTCGCCATCTATAAGGAATGTCTCTTCCATTTGGACCTTGGACTGGAAAATCCTCCATGATAGTGTCAAAAGCCTTTGGTGACTATACATCTCCTTGTCTTTGATTTCCTTTAAAAATCAAAGGGTCCTCCAACAATCTTAAGTCTCGTATTCTTTTTGAGGAATTGTGTATGCTTTTAAAGTATGCATGGGAAACACCTCAGGCTAAAGAGGCTTTAAGGCAATATTTTACTCTACCAAATCAATGTTTTTAAAAATATAATCAATGAACAATAAACATGGTGGAATCTAGTGTTCTCTGTACCTTTCAGTAGATGTGCTACTGTAAAATGCCATTTGTAAAAGCATGCCTCTCCTCACCTCATATTTTCATTAAGGATACTTTTAATAAGTCTATACATTATTCTCAAAGATCTTATAGAGATAATGCAAGGACAGGAGTTGATAATTATTAATAGCTTTTCAATCTTCTTTTTAAATATAGTATTATAGCCCACATAATCTCTGAGGATCCCTTCCAAATTCGCACTCTCGTGGAAGAGTCTTATATCCAGAAACAAAGCTATTTCTCCACCTTTGGAGGACTCACCAGTGATTCTCTACTGCCGTGATTTTGAGCCTCACCTTGTATTTATTCCCCTACCACAAGATGATAATTTGAGACTCATTCTTGTCAGCTTTACGTAGTTTTTAGAAAGGAGTATCCACCGAGATAGCAGAGAAAGAACAGAAGGTATAAAGCATCTCCCTTCCCACAAGTCTTGGCACACTCTCCCACAAGTACATATAGAGTCCCAGGGAAAGTAGATTCCAGCCACAGGAGCACAAGTGGCAAAGGAGGTAAATGAAACCTTCTGGTTGCTGGTGGCCTTAAGGCCACAGGTTCTCCATAAGTGGTCTAAAAGATGTTGAACTTGCCATCATTGATGTCTTAGAGGAATCCTTAGATCCTTTGATGTCGGTGTCTGTATTAGCAGCTAAAAACAGACTATTTATAGATTCATGGTTTGAAAAGGAGCCCAGTAAAGAGACCAGCATCCCAAAGAAGGACTTTCTGAGAACCCTATGAATGGGAGAAGAGAGCCACCAGCAGCCAGAAGCTTTCATTTACTTCCTTTGCCACCTGTGCAAATGGGGAGGGATGGTTTCAACCTCACCCTTAGCCAGCAGCTTGGATTGTTGATAGTTGTTCAATATCATTCACTCTTTAAGACCTTGACAATCATTCTTTCAGTGCCTTCAAAACAGTGTTTTCTCCAGCATGGATATTCTCTATGTAAACTTCATATCCTATATGTGGTAGATAAAGTGCTGAACCTGGAGTCAGGAAGACCAGAGTTTCAGTCCTGATACAGATATTTATTCTGTGTTTGTGTGACCCTGGGCAAATCATTTCTCTTCTCATGTCTTAGGCTTCCTCATCTATAAAATGGAGATAATAATTGCACTTATCTTACAGGATTGTGGTGAGGTCCAAATGACATAACACATGTCAAGTATTTTGCATATCTTAAAGTACCATATAAATGTTGTTATTGTTATTATTATTACTTGGTTCAGAGTCCACCTGGTTTTGCTTCCTTTGTTGTCTTGAATGTCTTTTCTACCTCATCATGCAGCCTATTGAGGATTGTGATCTTAGAGTAGCTGAGATCACAATCCTCAATAGGTTGTGCAACTCTTTGGTAGCTCTACTGTCAATGACAGAGAAAATAGTTTGTTGTAGAAGTCTTGAGAAATATTTTCAATTTTGTATCTATTCATTTTCATCCTTCTAGTTTTATTCTTAAATGCATTTTGGATCATTGGGCCCAACTGGATCTCACATCAAGCTTTCTATAAACATGTTTTTGTCTCCATTCATTCATTCTATTTTATAATATGATATTTGTTCAAAATTTTCTACCATTCTCTCCTGAATATGAGCTTTTATTCTAATAAAATATTGCCCTCAGCAGCCTTATCTTTCCACTTGACAAAGAAATCAAGTATGTTCTAGCTGAGATGGTTTTTAGGTTCTTTGAGTTTCCTTGTAGTGACTATTTCCTATAACTCAATCTTCTATAGGTAATAGTGATAGTACAGATCAACATCTGTTCCTTTATCCATTTTTTTATTGTAATTTTCTCAGTTAGGTTGGATGTCATTTGATTCAGATCTTTGTTTTCACAAGTCAAGAATATAGACAGGATACAGAAATCAGTCCCACATCAGTAACTAGTCTTTTCTGGTTTATTAACATATGGTCAGTTTAACTTTTGTGATGTTATTTCATCTTCATCATGCCTACCACCTTCAAAGTCTCTTCTTGATGAAAATAGTCTGTCTGTATGTCTCTGTGTGTGTGTGTGTGTGTGTGTGTATATTTATGAGGCTTCTGTATAATCTATTAAACACTGCCCTCTTTTGTTTTTGCCTTCTCTGAACCATAATTTTTGCCTTTCTTCCATATGCCTACTGTTGCATTAAAGTCATATATGGGTTCTCCATACATTTTCTCTATCACTTTGTCCTCTGCAAAAGATATTCAGCGTAAGCACTACCCTGGGAGGTGACCAAATTTCTCCAAAATCATGTTTCTTGTGGTCTTTAGTTACATGATAAAACCACTCCATCAACTCCTCTATTTGCCTCTGTAGTGACAGCCTTGGATTTAGTTTCAATGTCCTTATACCATTTTTTCTCATTTACAGTGAGATTGATAATTGATGTGATTCAATTCTTCTAGAAGTTTGTTGACTCAGTCGTTAGACAAGGATCTTGCATCTAGAGGATTCATTGTTAAGCTAATGTTTGTAGATGGCATAAAGTTGTATGATTTTTAGCACCCTCTGCCATTCTTCAACTCATTACAGAAGCAGAGGCAGGCCCTTGAGGGCCATTTTGTTTTTTCTTTGGCCCATGGATTGCTATGACCAAATAATTTGTGTCTAAGTGACTATCTTGTAGTGACAAACAACAGCTAGGCTAATCCTTGGAAAGCAGGCATAACGCATTTATACGACCATATTCAAAGCCCTTCCAGCACAGAAAAAACTTCCAGAGCTCTTGCTCCTCTGGCATTGCACTGGTGAACTAGAGCTACCCCCATGCCATACTGGAGCATTAGAGTAAAAGAACTTTGGTAGAAATATTATCAAAATAGAATTGGCAGAATATGGAAACTGATTTGATCTGTGGGATGAGGGAGAAGGGAGAATCAAAAGATGACTGAGGATCTGAGCCTGGAATAGTCAGAGAGTATTGCTATCATCAGAAATAGAAAGTTAAGGAAAGAAACAGGTTTAAAACCAATGATGGAGAGTTTGGTTTTAAGCCAAAACTGTTTAGTAAAAATCAGTGAACTTTAGAAAAACCATTAGAAAGAATCTTTAGAAAGATTAATGAACTTCAGAAACACTGTGTGGGTTCATATCCTGGCAGTGCTCCTTATACCTGTGTGTCCTTATACCAGTCTTTCTCTTGTCTAGACCTCTATTTCCTCCTATATAAAATGAGAGTATTCAACCAGATGGTCTGTAAGGTCAAATGCTAACACTCTATGAGATCTTGTGATCTTTTCAGCTACCCTCTGCATATTTGGGTCTTGTTCTGTCTCTGGAGCAGGAGGGTTAGCTAAAGGATACAGACAAAAGACCAGCCTTTTTTAAAACAAAGAAACCTGAACATTGGTGAATGACTGAACAAATTCTAGTATATGAATGGAATGGAATGGAATATCGTACTGTACACAAATGACTAGAGGGATGATTTCAGAAAAGCCTGGGAAGACTTGTATGAACTGATACAGAGTGAAATGAGCAGAACCAGGAGAGCAATTTATACAGTAGCAGCAACATTGTAAAGATCAACATCTTGGAAAGACTTCAGAACACTGATCAACAAAATGACCAACCACAATTTCAAGGGCCAATGATAAATCTTGCTTCCCACCTCCTTACAAAGATGTGATGAACTCAGGTTGAACAAGACATTTTTTGGCCATGGCCAATGTGGGAATTTGTTTTGCTTGACCAGGCATATTTGTTACAAGGGGTTTGTTTTTCTTTCTTTTTTTTGAGGGGAGGAAGGTAGGAGGGAGGAAAAATAGGTTTTTATTAATTTAAAAAATTTTAATTTTAAAAAGAAAAATAAAAGCCTGTTGGCAATGAAGATAAAAAAATAAACCTAAGTAGGAGGCAGTAAAGCACAAGGTTATTGAGGGACTTGCTTAAGGTCAATGGTTCAGTGAGCACATGGAAAGGATGAGGCTCCAGCTTTGCTCAGGTTTCAGACTTCGAGTCTGGTGTGCTCTTTGCCAACTGGACCCTCAGCAGCTTTGCAATCCTGCCTCTGCTCCTGTCCCTTCAAAGCCTCTCTTCCCCTCCTTCTGTGGCCTCCATCCTTGTAAACAGAAAACAAACTTATTTTCAGGCTCCAGCTAGATTGAGCCTACCTCAAGTCAAGCCAAGAAGCCAGACAGTTGCCAGGGAAAGCTGAGAGGAAAGGGTAAACAGTGTGGACCCTCCTCGTCTAAGTCTTCAGGCAAATGTCCAGTGTCTCTCTAAGCTACGATGTCCCTAGCAGGGCTATAGTGGAAAGAACTGTGGCTTCTTCTTCTGTAAAATGCAGATGATAATACCTGTAGCAACCAACTCGTGGTCTTATTGTAAGGAAATCTCTCGGAATAAAAGCTGTTGCTCTTAAAATGGTGCCAGATACAGTGGATGCTGAGGTTTTCAAACTATTTGACAACATCCATTTGAGGCAGACAGTACAAACGTTACTATTCCCATTTCACAGAAGGGAAAAGTCAGGGTTCAACAAGTTAAATGACTTGCTCAAGGAAGTCTATCTGGGATTCTAAGAACAGGTCTTCTGTCTCTCCATCACATTAGTCTTAGAGGCTAGCCAAGTTGAAAAACAAGTTAAGGACAACATAGTTTATTGTAGGAAGAAATAGCCTTGTATGATCAATCAGCTATGTGTCCTTGGCCAAAGTGCTTTCTCTTTCCGCATCTCAGGTTTCTTCCTTTCTAAAAACAACTAATCAACAAACATTTATTAAGTGCCTACTATGTACTTGAAACTATGCTTAGCCTTGGTGATTGAGTTTGATGATCTCTAAAAACCATTCCCGCTCTGACATTCTAGGATTTTGAGTTTCATGGTCTGTAAAATGTACACAATACTACTTGCACTCTTCTGCAGCCTAGGGGATGATTATGCTTCTAAAGGATTTTTTTCCAATTAGGTAAGTAGTCTGGACTCTGGAGATGGAATCCTGGGATAGAGTGTGTCTACATACTACTATTTTTCTTAAACTAAAGTTTGCACCAACTTGATGGGAGCATCTCCTGTTGTCTGGATGTACCAATCTAATTCATTCCAAACAGACAGCTTGTGGTTATGCTTTTGGGAAACAAAGATTCCTGTCTCTAAAAATAATCTCTAAATCTATGAATCACAGAAACCATGTCATCAAGGGAGGCAATTGTGGTCTAGTGGCAAGAGTGCGAGGCTTGGCATCAGAAGGCCTGTTCTTCAGCTCTCAGATTGGCTCCTTATTAAACAGCTGGGAGCACTTCTTTGGGTCCCACGTTCTCCAGATGTCAAGTAGGGAGAGCAAAATTGTCCTTACCTCCCTCAAAGGGGGTGTTGTGAGTCTTGATGGACATCATGTATACAAAGTATTTTGAAAATCTTACAACCATATCAGCTATCGTTATCATCGCCACACTCCATCTCTAGATTCCAGGCATTCTTTCTGACTGTTCCCCATGTTCTTCTTCCTCTACTTTAACTACTGACCTCCCTAGCATTTTTTAAGTCCCAACTAAAATCCTACTATCTACCTTCCTCAATCCCTCTTCATTCCAGTGTTTTCATTCATTTAATAATTTCCTACTTATCCTGGACATAGTTTGGTTTGAATATATTTGCATATTGTCTCCTTCGTTACAGTATAAGCTCCTTGAGGACAGGGACTGTCTTTTACCTCTTTTTCTATCCCTACCACTTAGCACAGTGCCTGTCACATAGTGTATGCTCAATAAATGTTGAATGAATTCAATTGAATCACCATGAGTAGACTGAAAGAGTCAATGTCAGGAATTGCCATCTTCCAGAGAAACTTCTGAGAGAGTGATAAGAACATGGGACCTGGAGACAGGAAAGTGAAGTTCAAGTCTGAGTTCACTGACTGTGTGGACATGGTCAAGTGACCTCCCCTCTTTGGGCTTCCTTTTCCCCATTTACATAGCATGATGAGATTGAACTAGAAAAGTTTCTAAGGACATTTCCCGCCCTGGAGTTCCAAATCTCCTTACCCCCTTCCTCTGTCAAAAGAATGGGGCTACACTGTATTTAATGTCCCTTTCAACTGGAAGCCATGTGATCACACGACTGGGGCTCAAGTCCCAGCTCAGGCACTAAGTGGCTATGTAATTCTGGATGACTCACTTCCTTTCTGGCTCATTTGTTATCTATGAAATGAGGGGGTTGGACCAGATTACCTCTAACATCCTTTTCCTCTTGATACCCTAAAGCTACTTCTGAGCTACTAAGGGTCAGCAAGGTACTTATAGCCTTTCTGACAAAGCCCCACTTCTGGCACAGACCTGGATCCAGAGCTTTAAATAGGATTTAAGATAAGAAGAGTTGTCTTTGGTTCTGTATCATTCAGAGATAATGACTTCTCAAACATAGGGATAGGGGAGTAAGACTGGCCCTGAGATCTTCTGAATATAGGGAACTCTCAGATGAGAAAACTCCCTCTTCCAGTGTAGGGCAGCATCTCCTTTCACCTCCTCTGCATCTTCTGGGTTTTGAGAGCTGCCCAAGGCACTGAGAGATGAAGGGCCAGCCAGGATGTGTTGGATGGAGAACTCCAATTCAGATCTCGTGGCTCCAAGGCCAGCTCTCTCTCTGTCTACTGTGTCCTAGCTGCTTCTCTTCTCTTCTTAAATATGATACAAATAATAAAGGACGAAGTGTCTCAATGCAGTTGTGGCAAATGAACCGGTACCTCCAGAAGCAATCCAAGAGCTGACGTGCTAAGAAACTAAGCTAGTGAATTGGCAAGTTCTAGTCATGGACACCCTGACCTCCTGGTTTATGAAGTCATAAGAAGTTACATTTCAATAGCAGTTTAAGGTACGCAAGACACTTTCCTCACAAATAGCCCTATAAGGAAGTAGAATTAACAGCTTGCTCTGATATGAACGTTTGCAAGGTACTTTCCTCTCAACTACCTTATGACACAAATAGCACAAGGATTATTAGCAGCATTTTCAGATGAGGAAAATGAGACTCAAAGAAATCAAGTCACTTGTTTGAGTCTATATATCAAATAAGTGGCAAAACTAGGACAAGAACACAGGCCTTTTGAACTTCATAAAATATAAGCACCTTGAGGGCAGGAGCTGATTCATTTTTATCTTTGTATCTTTACTACCTACCATAGTCCCCAGCATAGAGCTGGATCATAGAGCTGGAAGGAATCTCAGAGGCCAAGTAGTCCAATCCCTTCATTTTGTATGAGAGGAAAGTGAGGCCCAGGGAAGCGAAAGGATTTGCCCAAGGTCACACAGAAAATATGCGGCCTAACCAGAATCTGAACTCCAAGTCTTTGACTCCAAATCCAGTGGACTTTTCACCGCCTTCAGAGTACTTGGCTACCCATATAAATACTAGCTGTTGTATTATTAGAAGCTGAATAAATGCTTATTGAATGGGATGGCGAATCCAAGAATTGTGCTCTATCTACTACACTGGATTGCAGAGCTGGAGAGGACCTTAAGGATCATATGGTCTCAAAGCCACAATGAGGATGAGGTGACCAGGGCTTTGCCTTAGGGCACCCAAATTTAGACAGCCTTGGCAGCACATACATTCCTTTAGCATCTGTCCTGCCAGAATAATTACACAAAATAGGAATTCAGCAGATAACTTACTTTTCCCATCCCCTCCTTCCTCCAAGGGGTCTAACCCAGGTGAGGGCCTGGCCCATATGATCCCCATCCTACTCCCTGCATACTACGAGCCTCCCCAGTAGTCACCTCCTAATGTCCAGAGCCATTTTCACAAATCTTCCTAAGAGATCTAGGGTTCTATTTTGTGAAGCTCTTGCCCCAGGTGCCAAATAAATAATGATTAGTCTGTAAGTTCTAGTGCATTCATTTCACAGAGGAGAAAAGAGAGATTCAAGAGGGGAAGTGATTTCCCTAGAGGCACATGGTGAGTAAATGGAAAAGCTCAAACTGCATCCCAGGCCTTGTGATTCTTTCGGTGAACTTACTTTATATTGTGTCTACTAATGGTTGGTGTCTCCCAAGGTTCCATCCTGGGCTCTCTTCTCCTTTCTTTCTATACAGTCTTTCTTGATGATCTCAATAGCTCCCATGAATTCAATGATCTTCTCTAGGTAGATGATTCCCAGATTTATATAGCCCACCCTAATCCTCTTGAGTTGTACGTCAACAACTGCCTGGTGAACATTTTGAACTGGATGTCCTATAGGCAGTTCAAATTCAATATGTTGGAAATAAAACTCAGTCAGCATCCCTCCCTCACCTCCCAAAAAAACCCAACCCTCTGTCAAACTTGAAATGGTAGGACTTGATATCAGATTGGATCTTAAGAACATAGAACAGTAGAATTTAGAGGTGAAAAGGACCTTATGTGTCAGTTTAGGGAAAAGGAAAAATCAGAGATGATTTAAGTGACAGACTAGTCTAGATGACTAAAAAATTGATGGTATTATTAATAGAAATAGAGAAGTTAGAATGAGTCCCAGTTTAGGGAAAGAAGATGACTTCAGTTTCAAACAAGATGAGTTTGTGGTGTCAGAGGGACACTCAGGTGGTGGTACTGAACTATAAACATAAAACTGGAATGTTTGAGACAAATGGGGAAGTGGAGATAAAGATTTGGGAATTAGTATAGGATCATAGCTTGACACCTGGAAGTGACCTTAAAAATCAGCAAGTCTAACCCCCTTATTTTAGCCATGGGGAAATTGAGGCTGGAGTGGTGAAATGACTTGTTCAGGGCCTTTCTCAGGCAGGATTCAAAGCCACCTCTTCCTGACTCCAAGTCCAACATTGTCTCCAATACACTGTGCTGCTTCAGTTCTATCAAGGTGGTAACTGAAGTCATAGGAGATCACTGAGGGAAACAGAATAAAGAGGTGAGTTCCCTGGAAAAAATCTTGGGGTATACCCATATTCAAGACTTAGCAGGAAAATGAAGAGCCACCAAAGAGAGAGAGAGGAGAATGACTTAGCCAAAGTCACATAACAAGGGGCAGATCTGGGACCCAGGTTTTCCACAGGCTCCAAGATCTCTGCTGTTCCTTCCCCTGCACCAAAGTAGAGAGCTTGAAATCCTCTTAGGGAACATATGGTGAACCACACAATTTACTGAGAAGGAAAGTGAAACTTTAGAGGAAAGAGGAAAGCTATGAGAGGACAGCGGCAAATAAGCTAAAGAAGAGACCACACCACTGTAGGCTGAGAAGATGATAGCTTGAGGGGGTGGCAGAGTAAAAGAAAATTTCTTTTGGAAGGCTAGGGGAGCCTGAAGCAAGCTTGTAGGCCTAGAAGAAGAGGAAGAGGAGGAGAAATTATAAATGCATTCATTGAGAGAGAGGGGATGATTGAAGGAACGATGCCAAGGAAAAGACAGATGAGTATCAATGGAGGGGCTAGCTTTGGCTAGCGTCAGCTCTTCCTCTATGACTCTCATGAAGGTGAGAATGGGTAAGGACAAAGAAATGATGAGAATTGAGGGAGTTTATATAGAATGGCCTCAGTTGTCTTAGTAAAGTTGTCAATAGCTAGGCAGCATGATGGATAGGGTGCTGGGCCTGCAGTCAGCTAGATCTGAGTTCAAATCCAGCCTTAGCCAATTACTAACTGTGTGACCTTGGGCAAGTCAGTTAACTGTTATCTGACTCAGTTTCCTCAACTGTAAAATGAGGATAATACTAGCACTTCTCTCAGAGGATTGTTGTGAGGATCAAATGAGATCATGTTGGTAAAGCACTTAGCACAGTGCCTGGCACATAGTAGGCACTATATAAATGCTAGAACTGAGGAGGGAAAGACTGGAGGATTGAGAAGAGAAATTTGGAAATCTCTCCTTGAGGAGAGATAAACGAAAGGGTTCCATTGAAGTCGGACATTGTACATTTGGTGTGGATCCCATGAGCAGTTTCAGGATTTCCTCTGGACAGTGTTTGGCTGAGTGAATGGAGGAGACACATGATTAGAATCCCCCAGGGCTGCAGAAGAGCAATGTTGGAAGGGCAGAAAATCCAGAGGGCAAGAGATTCAAAGGTGGAGAAGAATGAAACTGGAAAAGGACTTGATCAGATAGATAAGAAAGGGAAAGCCTCCGAACAGGGAGGAAAGAAGGGATTAAAAGTCCTGCCAAGGTCAAAGAAAATGACAGGACAGGGAGGGTGGGGGATGTCAGTCTTGAAGAGCTCAGGACACAGACACACACAGACACACAGACAGACACACACACACACTCAGACACGCACACACACACAGACACGCACGCACACACACGCACGCACGCACACACACACGCACGCACACACACACGCGCGCACACACACACACACGCGCACACACACACGCGCACACACACGCACACACACACACGCACACACACACACACGCACACACACACACACGCACACACACACACACACACACACACACCCCCTCTGGATTTGGAATGATTTGCCAGGGGAGCCCAAGCTTGGCAGATCTTATCAAGCTGGCCATGGCCAGAGTTGAGCTTTAGTCCAAGGACTAGCTTTGGTAAGTGAGGAGGCTAATGCCATGGTTATAGTCGTGACTACTCATAGCGCCTGACTAGGACAGTGCAGGAGGGTTCCCATCACATTGGGAAAAGAACCTCAGCGTACATGAAATCGGATCCTTCCCAACAGAAAGCAGGAAGAAGTCAACATGGGAGCCAAGCACTCCTAGCAGGCTCTATACTGACATCTTCACATTATTATATTTGTTCTCTTGTGTTTATATTGATTTTGTTAAATGTTTCCCAATTACATTTTAATCCGGTGGGCCCCTAGGGGTCCGTTTGACACCATCTAGCCTACCCTTCCCATTTTCCAGTTAAGGGTACTAGAGCCCAGAGAGAGGAAGTCACTTAGCCGGGGTCACACAGCTAACAAGCCCCAAAGCTGGAACTTCAACCTGAGTCTTCTGATCCAATGCTCTTCTTCATGCTAACACGCTGGAGAGGTGGGGAGCACTGACCCTTTTGCTAAAATCTGTAGGATCAAGGAGTTGAACCCCTTAATTTGCCACTCCTTCATATTGAACTCCTCCCAGCCACAGGCAGTTAACCCTCGCTGAACCCACTTTGGGTGTTCCCCACCCACTGCACCTGTGTATAGTAAATGGTTGGGTCAATTCTATAACAGAAAGGGTGCATTGCTAAGTTCCGGTGGCTTTTACCCAAGTCACAATTCCAACTCCCTTGCTCCAGCTTTCATTTGGTGGCATGAGGATAATTGATACATCCTGAAATAGCAACTATATTTAAGTGCTACCCTGGCATTTCAGCCGTTAACATCGTGTGTTTGCATGTTTTCTGCACGAGGCAGGAAAACGTACAGTGTAATGATGGGGAAAGAAGTGTGCAGGCATTCAGGCAGTCCTGACCCCGGCTCAGCACGGCCATCTGGAAGCTTCTAGCCTGCCCTTCAGCCTCTGGGGCCAAACTGGGCCCATACAAACGAGCCACTGGAATGGCACCCACATAGCCCCACACCGAGTCACACATGTAGGCCCACACACTTATGTCATAAAAAATGGAAAGCACATGGGTTCATTTGCTTGAACTGGCAGCATGCCACATGGAGGCCAGTAGGCCAGGCCAAAGGGTAGAAGTGTGGATGCAGCAGCTGCAGTTGGCCATGTCTCTCCACCAGACCTGGTATTGTAATTTGCTTGTGGCAGGCTGTGAGTCATGGACCATTGCAGTTTCTGAAGAATTAAAATGAATATAACCCTGAGGGAGAGGCAGCACATTGTAGCGGATAGAGACCTTGGCTCAGTTCTCCTGGGTGGGCACAGGCAAGTCCTATGGGATGGACAGGTTTGGATGAGTTGTACTCTACATTGTTGGAGGGAGTACTGCAACCCTGGACAAATCAAATCACCTTATTGGAGCTTCAGTGTCTCATCTCTAAAACAGGTATAATATTCAAACTACCTACCTGATGGGGCTGTAGTGAGGGAGATATTTTGTAAATGAGTAAGCACTACACCTGAATATGTCCTGGTACCATTATTGAGGGGCAGGTGGCAAAGTGGAGTGTGAATTCATCTTTAGGTTTGTTGGGAAGATAGTTCATCTACCACTTAGGACGGCACATTCAACAACCTGCCTCCATCTCCATTTAACCATTGTATTCAAATAAAAAGAGGCAATCACGACGTGGCATATTAGATAGAGGTTTAGCCATGGAGCCAGGAAGATCTGCGTTCAAGTCCTTCCTCTGACACGTACTGGCTATGTAGTATTGAGCAATTCAGTCACTTAAGTGATTTCTGAGCACCTAAAAATGTTCTAGACAACTCTTTAAGACTATAATTTATCAATATGCATCAGTGGAGGGATTGCTCCATACTGGGAATCATCTTCACAGGTCTGAACCCCTTCACTCACTCAAAAAGATAAAACAAAATTCCAAACTCATTTTTTTTTTTACAATAAATAGAGAATATAGACATGAACTTAGTTCTGTTAGCCTTAAGTCTCAATTACCTAAGGTTACAAGGTGTCCAAGTTGAAAGGAACCATAGAGGTCATCTAGTCCTACAAATTTAGAGATGGGAAGCCGTAGTCATAAATTTTGAGCCAGAGGAAACTCAGTGACCATCTGGTCCAACCCTCTAATCTTCCAGATGAAGAAAGTGATCCCTCTGCCTCAAGTCCCTCCCCATTCCAGTCCATCCTCCTCCACTAAGCTGTCAAATTGATCTCCTTAAAGTACAGGTCTGACTATGTCACCTCCTTACTCAGTAAATTCCTCTGGATGCCTGTTACCTCCAGGATCAAATGGAAAATCCTATTTGTCTTTGAAAGTCCTTTATAACCTGATATCTTCTTATAATTCCAGTCTTTTCCTACCTCACTCCTCTCTCTGTAGTCTGCAATTCAGAGATTGTTTCCTACCAGGCTGCTCTCCTGAACTTTATGACCACCAGATCATTTGGCAAGATGAAATCAACTCTGAAACTCACTTGTCCTCAGATTATTCCCTACCCTGGCTACAGGACTTTGGGTACCATCTCTGCCTTTTTAGCTTAGGTGGTACAGTGGATAGAGCCCTGGGCTTGGAATCAGGAAAACTCATCTTCCTGAGTTCAAATCCTGCTTCAGACACTTCCTAGCTGTGTGACCCTGGGCAAATCACTTCATCCTGTTTGCCTCACTTTCCTCATCTATAAAATGAGCTGGAGAAGGACATGGCAAACTGCTCCAGTATCTTTGCCAAGAAAACCCCAAAAGGGATCACAAAGATTCAGACATGACTGAACAGCTCTGTAATGTTAAAATAGTATTTTGCCTTTACTCACCATTTTGCAAAGTTGACTCTTAAAGTCACCTGAGTTTGGAGAAGTCAGAGGATTACTCCCCCCAAGAATTATTTGACTTAAAGGATGTCACAAAACGACTCCCTTTTCCTTCTCCTCTCAATGTCTCCTCATTGTTTCCGATCCCCTCTTCCAGTAAGAATCTAGGTATCTTAACCCTTTCATTCTGGTTTTCATTCCCTCCAAACTGTACATTAACTGGGGTTCTTGGCTCCCAACTACACACATTACAAAATAAATCATTTGTCTTTATTTCAGATCTAACTGCTCCTCCATTAGAGAATAAGGTCTGAGGGCAGGGACTGTCTTATGCTTTTCTTTGCATCCCCAGGACTTAGTTCAGTGCCTAGCATATAGTAGGTGTTTTATGTTTACTAACTCTGATTTTAATTCAGTAACCCTGACCTTGCTATTCCATATTCACGACATTCCATCTCCCCACTCAGGGCATTTTCATTTTTTCCAGGCCTCCTTGATCTTCATGGCTTCCCACTGAGATTACTTCCACTTGTATCCAAGCTCTATCTAAGTTGTTTGTACATTCTCTCCCATTACACTGAGATCTTCTTGAGTTTTCACCCCAGTGCACAGTTCTTGGCTCTTACTTAGGTGCTTAATAAATGCTAGTCAGTTGACTGATTGAAACAGTGAGCTCAAGGTCACCCAGGTAAATGACAGAGCTGAAATTGGAACTGAGGGCCTCAAACTCCACACGCTGCCTTGCCATGGAATCTACTGCATAGCACACTTGGCAAGTGGTCACTCCAGACTCCACTGGAAGGCCTCTTGGGACAGAGAACTCACTACCTTCCCGGGCAAGTCATTCCACTTCTAAATAGCTAATTGTTGGGAAGTATTTTGTGACATCAAGCTAAAGCTTTCATCCTGTAAATCTGAGATGAACATCTTCCACATGATCACCCTTCAAGTACCTGAAGACAGTTCCCATTTCTCCCTTCTGCACCCTCAATATTTTCTTTTCTAGGCTAAACATGCTAATCCCTATAACCAGTCCTCATACGGCATGCCCTTAAGGTGCATCATCACCCTGGAAATCCTCTTGCTTATCTGTTACAACATTCCAGGTGTGGCTTGACCAGGACAGAGGATATCCTTCAATGCTGGACACTACCCTTCTGTAACCAGCTCAAGATTATTTTGGTTTTCTTTGCTGTCACCTCATCCTACTGACTGACACTGACCTTAAAGTCCACTAGAACTCCTAGACCATTTTTTCATGGAACATCTCCCTCATCCTGACCTCAGAAAGGTGACTTTTCTTTTAACCTAAGTGCATCACTTTACACTTATCCCTATTTAATTCAATCTTATTAGATGGGACCCAGTGTTCTGGGCCATCAAGATGCTTCTGGGCATACATGCTTTCCCTCCCCATCGCCAGATTGACATGTTTGCAGGGGACCACAGGGAAATGGCACCTAAAACCAAGGGGGTGCCTTTACTGGCAAGCTCTCTGATTGGAAGAACTCTTTCATTTTGTCCCCAAACCTAATATAGTGACTGGAATATAGTAGGAATTTAATATTTGTTGACTGATCGATGGCAGAATAGTGGTGTTATGGATGGTTGGTAGAGGGGAGAGAGAGAACTGTGGCACAGACCACTAGATCAGGAGTCAGGAAGCCTGTATTCTAGTCTGAAGTCTACCACTGATTAGCTCCTTAGCCTGGCAAGTCTCTTTCTCTCTCTTGTGAAATAAGAACATTGGGTTAGACGGTCTCTAAAGTTCCGACATTCTCTGATCTAAGGTTCCTTCCTGTTCTTACATTCTACATTCTCTCTCGGGGCAGGGGGCCTTTCCTAGTGCACTGCATGGGGTAGACCTCGTCTTCAAGTTTCAAATTCCATACCTCAGATGAGACAGGCCTTTCTTGCCTTTGAAGGTCAAACTTTCAAGTTGATGGAAGTATGGAACAAAGTAAAAATAAACTTAACTGTGAAACAAATTGTAGGCCAAGTAGGGATACAACCAACATCTCTTGGCCCAAATCTTCTCCTGGGAGCAGCAGGAAGTTGAAATGTTTCTGGCTTTTTGGTAAGTAGAATTTTCTTTTCGTTTGGTTTGCGTGACCAAAAGCATTTAATAAAAATGTTCCCTGTTCTCTTCAAAAGCAAAACAAAACAAACCCAAGGACGGCAACCTATGTGAGCAATGTTCTAGGATCAGACCCAAATGGACCTACCCTGAAACCCAGCAGGGGGAAGGGAAAGAGCCAGATTCCACAGCCCAGGCACCACCTAAAGGACCCATGCTGATAGAAGAGCCCATGAAGTGCCGGCCTGGCCCTGATTAACCACGTGAATGCTCCATGGGCACGTAGAATCATTCCAAATACATAAATGCAGAGGGGTTCCGGCTACCAGACACCCCAGCAGACCCTCCTGAGTTAAACATGATGCGAGTACTGCACAAAGTCCAATCTTTCACTAGACTGGAACACTACTGAAGTATCCAAGACTTCTGATTATTTTGAAAGTAAATGGCTTGTATTTATGTTAAATTCATGGGCAACAAAATCAGAATGGTTCCTGCCTCTCCACCTGAGAGTCTGTGATTAAAGGAAGTGAAATAATTTTTGATCCCCTTGATAGAAACCATGGAAATAAGGCAAGATTTTTATGGTGGCGATGGTAAGCTCAAGAAACCCCCATGTTTCCCTCTTGTCCCTAAGAGAAGTTACAAATCCCTTCACACCCTGACTCAAGCCAACCTTGGCCAGCCTTCTAGTTACACTGGACTGCTTACTGTTCCCCACACACAACAGTGCATCTTTCATGTCTGTGCCTTTGCCCAGGCTCTCCCTCGTTTCTGAAATGTACTCCTCACTCCATCTTGTGCTCAGAGAATACTGAGCTTCCTTCAGAGCTTAGCTCAAGCATCCTCTCCTACAGAAAGTCTATTTTGATCTGCCTAGCTCTCACTATCCCCCTCCCACAAATTACTTTGAATATATTTTGGATTTAACCCACTTGAATGGAAGCACTTTGAGGGCAGGGGAGTTTTCAATTTTTTTCTCTGTATCCCCAATACCTAGAACAGTGCTTGGGCACATAGTAGGTTAATTAGAAAATGCTCTTGAATTAAAAAGTAATGATGGTTATGTGAATACCTCTCTATATGTTAAGATGAAAGTTTGGCAAGTCATGTGACTGGATTTTAAAAGTCTACTCTGATTACTAGATTCTGATTTTTAAAAAACTAAACACCCACCCTTATTTTTGGAAATTCTCTCCACTAAAGGCAAAAGTGAGTTTTGCAGGACTTTCAACTTTTTGACAATTTCCAGAGCTGCTGATTGGATTTTCAGAGGCCTTGACTTGAAGGCGAAATGGACCTTCAAAGACATCCAGTTCAATCGTGACACGTCAGACTTTTTAATAGGTTTAGAAGAGCAGCGATGACAGAACTGAAAGAGAATGGTTCTGGCTCTGGGCTGCTGGCTCATAGTGTGACCTGGGCCATGCAGTCCCATCACTTCTCTCAACCTCAGTTTTCTTCTCTGTAAAATGCGAGCAAGAAGAGCAGCTGTGCCTACTGTTTTGTCATCATGAGCTGTTAGGGAGATAATGAAAAGGAAATACTTCAAATTTATAAAGCTTATAGACATACTTATTGGTGCTAGTCAACATGTTACTCAGACCATAGTCACTGAGTCAAGTGCTTTGGTGATTATTTTTACATGGTATTAAAAACCACCCTTTCAATCAATCCTTCCTTCTCTCTTCCCAGATTTTTAAAAACATTTTCATGTTAGTCATGTTGTAAAGCAGAATTAGAACCAATGGGAGAAACCACAAGAAAGAAGAAACAAAAAAGAGAGAGAGCAAATAATATGCTTTGATTAGCATTCAGACTCCATATTTCTTTTTCTAAATGTGGATAGCATTTTCCATCATGAGTTTCTTGGAGTTGTCTTAGATCCTTGCGTTGCTGAAAAGAGCTAAGTCTATCAAAGTTAGTTCTCATACAATGTGGCTGTTACTGTGTACAATGTTGTCCTGGTTCTGCTCACTTCACTCAACATCAGTTCATCTAAGTCTTTCCCGGTTTTTCTGGAGTCTGCCTGCTCATCATTTCTTATGGAACAATAGTATTCCATTACATTCATATTTCACAACTTGTTCAGCCATTTCCAATTGATGGGTATCCCTTCAATTTCTAATTCTTGGCTGCTACACAAAGAACTGCTATAAATATTTTAGCACATGTGGGTCCTTTTCCCATTTTTATGATCTCTTTGGGATACAGATGTAGAAGTGGTATTGCTGGATCAAAGTGTATGTGGTTTTATAGTCCTTTGGGCATAGTTCCAAATTGCTCTCCAGAATGGTTAGATCAGTTCACAGCTCCACCAACAATGCATGAGTGTTCCAATTTCCCCACACCTTCTCCAACATTTATCATTTTCTTGTTTTGTCATATTAGCCAATCTGATGTTGTTGTTTTGATTTGCATTTTTCTAATCAATAGTGATTCAGAGCATTTTTCATGTGACTAGAGATAACTTTAATTTCTTTACTTAAAAGCTGCCAGTTTATATCCTTTGACCATTTATCAACTGGGGAATGATTTGTATTCTTATAAATTTTACTCAGTTCTCTATGTATTTTAGAAATGAGATCTTTATCAGAGACACTGGCTGTAAAAATTGCTTCCCAGATTTCTGTTCCCTTCTAATCGTGGTTGTATTGACTTTGTTCATGCAAAACCTTTTAAATTTAATGCAATCAAAATGACCCATTTTGCATTTCATAAAGTTCTCTATCCCTTGTTTGGCATAAAATCTTCCATTCTCCATAAATCTTATAGCAAACTATTCCTTGTTCTCCTAGTTTGCTTATAGTATCAGCCTTTATATCGAAATTGTGTATGCATTTTGACTTTATCTTGGTACATGGTACAAGATATTGGTCTATTTCCTTCCAGATTTTTAAGACACATGAGTGGTATTACAGGTGAGCTATTCTGTGGACACATGGAAGTGCATTTTTAACCTTTTCAGTTTCTCTAGAAATATTAAGAAATAATATTTCTCTGGTCTAAGCCCTTTCCAAGCCCTCCCCCAACCCTGTCCCACAAAGTTGGGTTAGGTCAAGAACGAAAAGTCTTTCTTAAGGAAATTGATTGATGGTAGAAACTCAACTTTGAACAAAGAATCCCTGATCTGATTGAGATCATTGCCTTGTGTACCCCATGTAGCAAATAGGTTATTGACCTATCCAAGGGAAGTCTCCTCTTTCCCAGTCCTGGGAAGAGATGGCACTATCATCTACCCTTCTCCATTCAGAAAGGATGATACTGATATTGATCTTATGAAGGAGATTCTTTTCAAATCCTTGAAAGAAAGTGGTCCAGGAAGGAACTGGGTAGTGAGTATTCTAGAATATAAACCCCAAATTGTAATATAATACATGACACCTTTTCCTTGTTCCAAGCTCCCATAAATGCTACCTCAAATCATCTCGGGGTAGAAAGGGATGCCCAACACCAGTTTGAATATTTCTCTCTCAAGGTACCTGGATTCAGAATAGTTAAATTAAATAAAGACTGTGTTGGCAGACTTGAGCCTAAAAAAAGCAGAGTACAGTATTAAAAAATTTTCTTAGATGTACTGAATGAAATCAGTATTGCTTCCCTGGGATTTGAGGGAGACAGTATAGGGTAGCTGAAAGATCACTGTTACTCCTCCTCCTTCTTCCTTTTTTTGTCTGGCTTTCCCTTCTCATGTTGCTGCTGCCTCTGCTACTAGCCAGAGAACTATACCAGCCCCCTTGGAAAAGGAGGATCACCATAAACTGACCAACCAAAGCTGTAAGTGCTGAAGGACATCAACTCCATCCAAGCCACTACTGCAGACTACTCGGGCCATCCCATGTCATGCTGCAGTGCAGCAGAGATCATGGCAGTCCTCTTCTTCCACACCATGAAGTACAAACCACAGGACCCCAGGGACTCTAGCAATGACCGTTTCATGCTCTCCAAGGTCATGTGGCTCTCATCCTCAATGTAGACTGGGCTGAGACATGCTTCCTGTCAGAGACCTGGCTGTTGAACTTGATGAAGATCAGCTCCATTCTAGACAGTCACCCAGTTTATAATTATGGCTACTGGCTCCTGGGTCAAGGGCTTGGAGAAGTTCATGGAATGACCTACATGGGCAAATACTTTGACAAAGCCAGCTACCCTGTCTATTATGTGCTGACAGTTCCTTGTGGAAAGCCATGGCCTTTGTGGGATTCTACAAGTTGGACAACCTGGTTGTCATCCTCAACATTAACTCGCTGGGCCACAGCATCCCTGCCACACTGCAATACCAAGTAGAAGTATACCAGAAATGATGTGAATCCTTTGGGTGGAATTCAATCATGGTGGATGGACACAGTGTGGCAGAACTCTGCAAGGCCTTCAACCAGAGCAGTCACCAGCCACTGGCTGTCGTTGCAAAGATGAATAAAGGCAGAGGAATCTCAAGTATGGAAAATAAGGAATCTTGCCATGGGGTTACCTAGAAAATAAACAGCCAAATCCAAAGCAATAAGAAGATTCTAGTATCCCTCACCAAAGAGGATGCCCCCAAAGTTAACATTACCAATATCCAGATTCCATCTTCCCTAAATTATAAACTTGGACACGAAGTGGCCACCTACATATGGCATGGCTCTGGCCAAACTGCCAGTGACTATGTGATTACCTTAGATAGCAGCACCAAGAATTCCACATTTTCAGAACTCTTCAAGAAGGAGCATCCCAGCTCTTCCTCTCGGTCCCATACTGAACGTGAGTTGGAGGCAGTGAGTCCAGTTTCAAAATGGAGGTAAAACAGCCGCCTGGCCACCCCCAGCCCGACTCCAGTTGCCATCGCCAGCACCTGGGGGAGGAGGATCATGATCCAAAGGAACCAGAACAGTTGAGAAAACTGTTGATTGGTAGCTTGAGCTTTGAAACTATGGATGATAGTCTAAGAAAACACTGTGAAAAATGGGGCACTCTCACAGATTGTGTGGTGATGAGAGATCCCCAAACAAAATGTTCCAGAGGCTTTGACTTTGTGACTTACTCTTGTGTAGAAGAGGTAGATGCAGCAACGTGTGCTCGGCCACATAAGGTTGATGGGCATGTAGTGGAATCAAAGAGAGCTGTTTCTAGAGAGAATTCTGTAAAACCTGGCGCACATCTAACTGTGAAGAAAATTTTTGTTGGTGGTATTAAAGAAGATACGGAAGAATATAATTTAAGAGACTATTTTGAAAAGTATAACAAGATTGAAACTATAGAAGTAATGGAAGATTGGCAGAGTGGAAAGAAGAGAGCATTTGCTTTTGTGACTTTTGATGATTATGATCCAGTTGACAAAATTGTTGTTCGTAAATATCATACTATTTATGGGCATAACTGTGAAGTGAGAAAGGCCCTTTTGAAGCAAGAAATGCAGTCTGCTGGCTCACAAAGAGGTCGTGGAGGTGGCGCAGGCAATTTTATGGGTTGAGGAGGAAACTTTGGAGGTGGTGGAGGAAACTTTGGCCATGGAGGAAACTTTGGTGGAAAAAGTGGTTATGGTGATGGTAGTGGTGGCAGCAGAGGCAGTTATGGAAGTGGAGATGGTGGACATGATGGATTTGGTGGCGATGGTGGCAACTATGGAAGTGGTCCTGGCTACAGTAGTAGAAGGGTTATGGTGGCGGTAGTGGACCTGGATATAGAAATCAAGGTGGTGGATATAGTGGTGGTGGAGGAGGATATGATGGTTACAATGAAGGAGGAAATTTTGATCGTGTTAACTATGGTGGCAGTGGGAACTATAATGACTTTGGAAATTATAGTGGGCAGCAGCAATCAAATATGGACCCATGAAAGCAGACAGTTTTGGTAGAAGGAGTTCAGGCAGTCCTTATGGTGGTGGTTGTGAATCTGGTGGTGGAAGTGGTGGATATGGTAGCAGAAGGTTCTAAAAACTCAACAGAAAAGGGTTACAGTTCTTAGCAGGAGAGAGAGCGAGGAGCTGTCAGGAAAGCTGCAGGTTACTTTGAGATAGTTGTCCCAAATGCATTAGAGGAACTGTAAAAATCTGCCACAGAAGGAATGATGATCCATAGTCAGAAAAGTTACTGCAGCTTAAACAGGAAACCCTTCTTGTTCGGGATTGTAATAGCCACAGTTTGCAAAAAGTGCAGCGATTGATTAATGCAATGTAGTGTCAATTAGATGTACATTGCTGAGGTCTTTAATCTGTTGTAGCTTCATCTTTTCTTTCTCTTTTCATTACATCAGGTATATTGCCCTGTAAATTGTGGTAGTGGTACCGGGAATAAAAAATCAAGGAATTTTTAACTTTTCAAAAAAAAGAAAAGAAAAGAAAAGGAGGAGTATCCCAACTGCTTCATTGAGTGTTTCATTGCAGAACAGAACATGGTGAGCGTTGTCATGAGGTGTGCCACATGGGACAGGATTGTGCTTTTCTACAGCACATTTGTCCCTCTTTACCAGGGCCTTTGACCAGATCTGTATGGCAAAGATTTCGGAGAGCAACATCAACCTCTATGGTTCGGATTGTGGGGTATCCATCGATGAAGATGTTTCATCTTGGATGGTCCTCAAAGATCTTTCCATGTTCTGGAGCATTCTCAATGGGACAGTCTTTTATCTAAATGATGCCATGGCTGCTGAGAAACAAGTGGAGTTAGCTACTGCTAACATCTGCTTCTGCTTCATATGGATCAGCCATCCAGAAAAGGCAATCATTTACAACAACGCTGAAGACTTCCAGGTTGAGCAGACTAAGATGGTACCGAAGAGCAAAGATGGGCAGGTAACTGTAACTGGTGCTGGGGTGATCCTCCATGAAGCCTTGACAGCTGCAGAACAGCTGAAGAAAAGATTAATTTCTAAGTGCTTGACTGAGTCCTTTATAATTAAGCCCCTGGATAAGAAACCCATCCTTGACAGTACTCATGCAACCAATGGCCAAATTCTGATTGTAGAAGATTATTACTATGATAGTCGCATAGGAGAGGCCATGGCTGTTGTTATAGTGGGTGAATCTGGCATCACCATCACTCACTTGATGGTCAGTAGCATCCTGAAAAGCGGAAAGCTAGTAGAGCTGCTGAAGATGTTTGGGAGAGACAAGGATGCCACTGTGCAGGCCACCCTGTCTCAAGCCTAAGACACTTGCTGATGATGCCAGACCAAAATAATTGGCAGGGAACAAAGAATGAAACAATCCTGTACCTTTAAACATACAAAGTTACTCTTATTACTATTGAGGATCAATTAATATAATAAAAATAATTATTTGTTTTGAGAAAAAAAAAGATCGGTATGTTTGAATTTGGTTCAGATCCATGATCTATAGCTTATTTTTATCTGTGTAACTTTGGGCAAGATAGTTTCTTCTTCTGGGGCTCATTTTGTCTGTCTGTAAAATAAAAAGGCTGGACAAGATGCCCTCCAAGTGTCCTCCTCCCCCCAAAAAAATCTATGATCCATGAATTCATGGAACCAATTAGACAATGGTTTCATAAGGATATTCTTTACAATAAGCCACCTTACAATTGCTTACAAAAAGCAATTTTCAGAGGAAGAAATAAAAGCTATCAATAGTCATATGACAAAAGCTCTAAATTACTAATAGAGAAATGCAAATTACAACAACTTTGAGGTACCATCTCACACCTATAAGATGGGTTATCATGAGAGAAAAGGAAAATGACAAATGTTGGAGGGGATGTAAAAAAAATAGGAACACTAAGTGCATTGTTGATGGAGCTGTGAATTGGTCCTCCCATTTTGGAGAGCAATTTGGAACTATGCACAAAGGCCTATAAAACCATGCATATGCTTTGACCCAGCAATACCAGTACAAGGTCTATATCCCAAGGAGATCAAAGAAAAAGGAAAAGGGCCCATACGTACAAAAACAGTTATAATAGCTCTTTTTGTGGTGGCAAAGAATTGGAAACTGAAGGAATGCCTGAACAAGTTATGACAGAATACTACTATGCTGTAAGAAAGGATGAAGGAGATGGTTTCAGAAAAACTTGGGAAAACTTATATAAACTGATGAAAAGTTAAGCGAGAAGAACCAGGAGAACAATCTACATAGTAGCAACAATATTATAATGATAATCAAGTGTTTAAGATTTAGCAATTCTGATCAATACAGTGATCCTGGACAATTCCAAAGGACTCATGATGAAAGATGCTATCCACCTCCAGAGAGAGAATTGCTGGATCCAGAGTGCAAATTGAAATATTTTTTCCTCTTTCTTTTTCTTACAACAATTGCTAATGTGGAAATATGTTTTACATGACTTCATATGTATAATGGCTATCATATTTCTTGCCTTCTTGTTGGGTGGGGAAGGGAGAGGAAAAGAATTTGGAAATGAAAATAAAAATTAAAAATTTTTAAAGTATCCAACAATGAGTAAAAATAATAACAATAACAGAAAACAATAAGCTGCCTGGCAGGGATCCCACTGGTACAGCTGTACCTGCTTGTAACAATTGGCAGTCAGCAAATAAGGGAGCCCAAAAAGAGAGGGGTGACCTCATGTGGCTACCTTACATGGCAGGAAACTCTGGAGTTTTGTGTAGCTTTTCAGAGGTTTTAACTATCACCAGATTGGGCAAGTGGCCTAAACAACAAAACAAAACAGGAAACAAAGGGCAAAGACAAAAAGAAGTACTTCTGGATGATGAAGCAGAGTACTGAATGGTACTGCTAGAATTGGTCTGGGGAAATCCCCAAGCTTGATGCTAAAACTCAGCTTACCCAAGAAGTGAAGCACTGACCTGGGAGAGGTAGACTATGGTCAGATCTTCAAGCAGGTGAAGGGTGTGTGTGTGTGCGTGTGTGTGTGTCTGTGTGTGTGTGTGTGTGTGTGTGTGTGTCTCTTTACTATTCCTTGTCCACCTCAGCCCACTATGCTTGGTACTACTGGCTATCCTTCATGGCTGGGAGGCCTCTTCTTCTCATAGTGGCTCCTTAATCACATCCTTCATTTCTTTCAGGACTTAACTTAGATGTTCCAGATTTTACCCAGCTGCCAGTGCCTTCCCCACCTAAAAAGATAGGCCTTGCATTTATTTTGTATATACCTACATGTCTCCCTTTATATAATGTAAGCTCTGTGGAGGCATGAAATCTTGTTTGTTTTTCCATCCCCTGCCACACAGTAAAGACTTAATAAATGCTTGCTGATTGGTCAAGCTAAGATTTATCATGGGGCAGTTTGAGGGAACACATTAAAAGATTTATGAAATCCACTTGTACATGTCAAACAAATGCCTCTGAGTTATCATTCATGACACAGACAAGGGACCCAGGAGCCACGAGGGGTTGGCCAATGTCTTTCTATGATTTAAATAACCGATAAAACATTGGACATCATCAAAAAGGATACTTGAAACAAATTCAAAGACATTATCCTATTATCCTACATATTACATAATATCTCTATACCCTGAAAAGGAAGATGACGTGATACAGAAGAAAGCTGGAGGCCGAGGACTTGGATTCAGATTACCAGCTCTACCAATAACTTGCATGACCTTGGGGAAGTCGCCTTGCCTCCTCTGGGACTCAGCTTTCTCATATGAAAATAAGGGGACTGGGCAAAAGAGGGAGACAACTATGGCATAGCGTACAAGGTGCTAAACTTGAAAGCAGGAAGATCTGAAGTCAAATTCTACTACAGAAAGGGCTCTAGACATCCTCTCCACTGACCTCTTCATTTTACAAATGAAGAAACTGAGGCTCAGAAAGGTTGACTGGCTCCGAGTAATGTGGGTAGTAAATAGGAGAGCTAGTATTCAAACTCAGTTCCTTTGACCCCAAAGTTAGAGCTGATTCCATTGAACCGCACTACCAATTTGGTTCAACAAACATTTACTGTTTTCTATGCACCAGGCACATTGCTAGGTACCAGGAATAAAGACACAAAAGCAAAAAATGGGCTCTGTCTTCAAGCCAGTTACAAACTAGTAGGGGATATACCATGTAGAGCACAGGATAGCAAATACCAAATACAAAGCAATTGTACATGGAAATGTAATTGACATGAGTGTAGTAATTAAGATGACTAATACAAAAATTCTACACTCCACCTTCAGCCTGCACATCGTATTGGAGGTACAGGGTGGGAAGAGGATAAAGGAATAAGCATTTATTTATTAACACAGGTTAAGTGACTTGCCCAAGGTCACACATAGTATCTGAGGCTGGATTTGAACTCAGGCCTTCCTGGCTCCAGGCCCAGCACTCTGTGCACTCTGGCACCACCAAGCTGCCTATTATTTGAGAATACACAGTATCACATTGTCCCAATTAATGTTATCTCACTGTAGTGTCCCCAACCTGTCTTTTAATGCCATTAGGCCAGCTGCCTGAGCCAAGCCCAATTCATTTCTCCTTTGGTGAAGAATGTTGCATCCCCTGTTGGCTCAGCACATTCTCCTCATTCATCTCCTGGGGTGGTTCAGGCACTGCCCCTTCTCTGTGCCTATGGAACAACCTCCAACAGCATCATCTCACCTAGTGATATATTTTTATGAAGGAAATTAATGAAAGTGGGCAAGGTATGCTGGTAATTAGTATAGAGGAACAAACTCTGGGCTGACTATCAAGAGACCTAGATTATTACCTTGGCCTTGCTGCTACCAAGCTGTGTTACCTCAGGCAAATCCCATACTGTCTCTGAGCCTCAGTTTCTTCCTCTAAGGAATGGAACTGCCTTTCTAAACACAGAAACCGCTGACTCACTAAGGCTCTACTAGATGACGCCTGAGGTCCTTCCAGATCAATGTGAGAGTTGAACCAGAGCCTGAAAGAGCCTTCCAATTCTCATATTCTTTGACTTGAGGAGATATGTAAAAATCTCTTTTCAGCTACAAATTTAAAAAGAAATCTATACCCAACCAATGGATAAACTTGACACCATAACCTCACCCCACCCCCAACCAAAAAGATGGTTGCAGCAGAGGAGAATGAAAAGCTTTCAGGAAAGGCTGTTATTGAAAGAGAGCAGGCTTGTTTGGGGCTGTATTTTTCCCATGGCAATGTAAAGAACAATAAGGAAACTTGTCCCAATTGTCCTGCCCTTTCAGCTTCCGCCAGACATGGTGAGAAATCAATGGGGATCAAGTGTGAAGAAAATGCTCACAGGAAAAGTCCCAAGCTGGAAAAGTCATTTCCAACACGTAGGAAACAATCAGGAACATCGGCTTTTTTTAAAAAAACCAGTTCTAAGGGAAAATTTCTGGTATTTAATCATGATACTGCTCTGAGCCTCAGTTTCCACAATAGTAAAATAGGAATCATAAGAATACACCACCTACTCCCCAGGTTTAATGTGAGGAAGGCAGTTTGTATATGTTAAAACACTAAGGAAATGGGAGTTTTTAATTATTATTATTACAGTCTATATAGCCCTCCTTTTTCTGAATTATCTTTGAAAATACTTAGACATAATTGTAATTGATATAGATGAAGAAAATGATCCTCCCCATGAATAGAATTCCATCCATATATAATTTTCATCATGAATCAAAGAATCTCTGACCCAGAAGGAGGCTACCTAGGCTAACAAGAATTGGAACAGGGATCTCTTCTCTAACATTCTGGACAGGTATTTATCTATCCCTGCTTGAAGATATTTAGTGAGACCTTCTTCAGCTAAACCAAAGCCCAAGGCAACTCACTCAACTTTCTGATACCTTCCATTATTAGAGGTTTGTTTTCCTTAGGTTTGTCTGCAATCTATCTCTTTTCATATTCCTCCCAGGAGCTTCCTAAATCCCACTGGGCAATGTCAGGAGGTAGCATAACATAGCTGAAATATTGAATTTGGAATCAGGAAAAGAGGGCACAAAGCTCGCTTCTGACAGCCACTTAAGCTGGACAAGTCAATTCATCTCTCTGAGCCTCAGTTTAATCATCTGTTAAAATGGGAATTGCTATCTGAACTATCTACTTCCACAGGGTTTTAATTTTTTTATTCTTTTTTTATTATGCACTTAACAAAAAAAATTATCATTTTCATTTACATAGTAAAATGGAAAAAATGATTATATGTGAATCCACAAATCTGTTACACACAGCCTAATTTTTTAAAAAGTTAAATGTAAAATTTATATATATATGTAAATTCATCATGTTACTTTCAAAACTGTCCTGTTTGTCTTTGTTACCTTCTGAAGTTCTGTCATCTCTGTTGTGTATTTTCTTTTAAATGCTTCAATGGCCCTCCTTTTATTTCTTGAGGAGCAGCATTATTGCTAGCACTACTCTGAGATTACCTTCCATCTATTCTCCAATTATTTAGATCTGTCTTTATTTCTGTATAAAATGTTTTCTAGTTGCTTTAAATTGCTTATATACATGCCTTGATGGGTGAATTCCCAAATATTTAATGTAGTCTGCGATTATTTTGAATGGAATTTCTTTTTTTAATGCTGGGTTTTGATGGTAATACACAGAAAGACTGATGATTTGTGTGGGTTTATTTATATCCTTCTAGTTTGTTAGATTTATTGTTTCAATTAGTTTCTTTATTGATGCTCTAGGGTTCTCTGAGGAGAACATCATATCATTTTGTTTCCTCTTTGCCTATGCTTTCCCCATCAATTTCCTGATTTTGTCTTATTTTTATGGCTAGCATTTCTAGAACTATGTCAAATAGTAGTGATGACAACTGACATCCTTGCTTTACCTCTGATCTTATTGAAGAGGTCTCTAGCAATTCTTTATTACATATAATGTTGGCTCTTAGTTTTAGATATATACTATTTGTTATATTAAACATAGGTCTGTTTATTCCTATCCTTAAAAAAATTTAACAGTAATGACGAATTTTATTGAAATCCTTTGCTACATATGTTAATATAATCTTGTTTTTATTATTATTAATGTGACCTATTATATCTATAATTTTGTTAATAGTGAACCAATTCTGCATTCCTAGTAAAAATCCAACCTGGTCATAATGTATAATCTTTTTCATATGGCTCTCTGCTAATATTTTGTTTTAAAATGTTGTTTCAAAATCCATTAGGCATATTGGTCTACAGCAAGGGTACAATGGAGATGTGATCTCATGTGTGATCACATGTGATCTTCAGTGAGAGCATTTATACCTTGAAAATCAGTAAATGAAGAAATCAGGACTTGATTTATTGTTCTTTTTTACATACTAGACTTGAGAAAGTCATAGAGAAAATATTCTTAATGCAGATTAAGCTTAAAAGTATTTTAGATTTTAAAGTATGTTACAAATGATGTTTTTTTCTAGTGAGTCAGTTGTTAAACATTTACCAATAGACCCTTGGTCTCTAGTTTTCTTTCTATGTCTTATCTCTCCCAGGTTCAGTTATCAAGACTATATATCATTGAAGACATTTGATAAGATCCCTTCTTTTCCTATTTTTGTAGCTTGTTGGAATCAATTGCTCCCTGAACATTTGATAGAATTCATTTGTAAATCCATCTGATTTTGGATTTTCCCCTGTTTGGGAGTTAATTCATAGCACCTTAAATTTCTTTTTCTCTCTCTCTCTCAGGTTATTTAAATTCCTTATCCCATTACTCTGGGTATTTCATGTTTTTTATATATATCTTTTAAGTTATCATTTCTCTTGGCACATAATTGGGCAAAATAGTTTGTAATGATTTCCTTTGTTTCTTTCTCATTTATTTTGAATTCTTGTTTTTCAGTTTTGGTATGGGTAATTTGGTTTTCCCTTTTCTTTTTAAACATCAGACTAACTTATGGTTTATTTTTTTTTTGCCATCTTTTAGTTTTATTAATCAAATTAGTTTTTTTCCTTTAATTTTTAATCTCTTTTTTGATTTTCAATTTTTATTTTGGTGTTTAGTTGCAGGGTTTGATTTAATGCTTTCTAGGGTTTTTTTAAATCTTATACCCAGTTAATTTATCTTTTCTTTCTCTTACTGAATGAAAGTGTGTAGAGATATGCATTTTCCCCTAAGAACTTCTTTAAGTGCATTCCAAAAGTTTTGGCATCTTGTCTCATTGTAATTTTCTTTGATGAAATTATCTGTTTCTTATGTGATTTGTTCTTTGATGTCCAAATTCTTTAATTACTCATTAGATTGCTTACCCTCCAATTAATTTTCAATCCTTTCTTCAAATGCCCTTTATTCAATATACTTTTTTTATTGAATTGTCATCAGTAAAAGATATGTTTAATCTGCTTTTCTGCCACCTTAGTTTATAAAGTTTTATACCCAAATATATGGGCAAGTTTTACAAAGGTGACATGTACAGTTTGGAAATATGTTTACTCCTTTTCTTTTTCCATTCAGTTATCACCAGCAATCTATTATTTATCACTTTTTGAAAATTCTATTCAGGTCTTTTACTGCTACCTTCTTTTACTTTTGTTAGGTTTGTCTAGGTCTGAAAGGGGCAAATTGAAGTCCCCAACTATTATAGATTTTCTGCCTATTTCTTCCTATAAATTATTTTTTTCCTTTAAGTATTTAAAGGCTATATAATTTAGTATATGTACATTAAATATTCGTATTAATTTATGGTCTACAGTGCCTTTAAGCAGAAAGTAGTTTATTTCTTTTAATAAAGTCATTTTTACTCTTCTTTCAGAGATCATGACCATCTTGCTTTTTTGGTAACTTGAAGCACAATAGGTTATACTCCAGTCTCTTATTTTATTTTTGTGTGGATTTTATGTTTCAAGTATGTAAGCAATATACTATTTCTTGTAAATTGTAATATTTTGTAATTACAATATCTTGTAATATTGTTAGGTTATGTTTTCCAATTCACACTGCTACCTGAGTCCTTGTTATAGCAGAGTTCAACTTATTTCTGTCCATGGTTATGACTGTTAATTGTTTATTTCATTTCTCCCTTCCTCCCCAACTGCCTTCCCTATCATTTGCAAAGAAAAGGGTGATTATAGAAGTGTGCTCAACGAACACTGGTGATCTATAATTAATACACTGTTTCCAGTCCACTGCCCCTGTTTTCTTCCCTATCACCCAGTCCCTGATGACAGGCTCTTACCCTCCCTTTCCTTTTGATCCTTGCCTCGTGCTCTACCTTCCAAAGTTAGAATTAGTTTTGCTTATGACTAATTCCTCCTTGACTCTGTTCTCCCTCTTAATCCTCCTTCTCCCTGTTTCTGCCTGTTTTTCTGTCGAGCTTAATATATCTCTCTATCAAACTTTTGATGCATTCATATTAGCGTGTCCGTGTGTGTGTGCATATGTATATTCAGTCCTCATTTGTACAGTTCAGAGGAAAGTCAGGTTCGTGGGATGCCTGTGTCCTCCCACCACTTCCTCTAGGTTTCTTTTTTTTTTTTTTTAACCTTTATTTATTTATTTTGACATTCTTTTCTTTTTAAATTTTGAGCTCCAAATTCCCTCCACCCCTCCCTCCTTCTCTCCCGCCCACTGAGAAGGCAAGCAATGTGATATCAATTATACATGTGAAATCATGCGAAACATATTTCCATATTAGCTATATTTTTTAAAAAGCAAGAAAAATAAAGAAAGTGAGAAAATTATACTTCAATTTGCACTCGGTATTCATCAGTACTCTCTCTGGAGGCGGGTAGCATTTTTTCATCACCAGTCCTTTGAAACTGGCTTTGATCATTGTATTCATCTTCCTTTAGGTTTCTATAGCCTTCCTCTTTATAAGCCCTGAATAAGTGAGAAAGTAAATTCCACCCCCTTTGCCCTTTAGTGTATTTCCTTTTGCCTCCCTTTTCCCCCATCTATTAAATTCATCAAATTCCAAGGCATCTGTCTTAACCAACTCCCTCTATGACCCTTGAAGACATTAGGGTTCGCAGGGTACACTTGTTTCTTACCTCCCTATTGGAATGTAAACACGTCATCATTGTATAGTCCCTTCCAATTATTCAAATGTATTTAGCTTTCTATGCTTCCCTTGAATTTTCTGTTTGCATTTCAAAGTATCTACTTAGTTCTGGTGTTTTCATCAGGAATAAGCTTCAAAGTCCTCCACTTCATTAAAGGTCCATTTCCCCCCTCTACCCCTCCCCAATTAAACTCAGTTTGGCCAGATAGGTTATTTTTAGATGTGGGCCTTTATCTTCTGCCTTTTGGAATATCATATTGCAAAGTCTCATCTTCTTTATCTTTGGTAGCTTCCAAGCGTTATGCGATCCTTACTGGGGCTTCTTAATACTTGAACTCTTTCTGGATGCTTGAAGCTTTTCTTTTTCCTTTGATCTGGAAGCCCTGGATTTTGGCTGTTAAGTTCTTGAGACTTTTCATTTGGGAGGTGTCTTTCAGGGGGTGACTGATAGTTCCTTCCTAGTTTCAATTAATCTTCTGGTACTAATAGGTTTAATGTTAGGCAATTTTTATTCCTTACTTCTTGAAAAACATGGCAGTTAGGTTTTAACAAAAATCTTTCTTGAGTAAAACAATGAGACTTAGATTATTTTTCCTATACCTCTTATCCACGTCAGAATTATTAATAGGAGACACCTCATATCTTGCTTCATTTTTAAAAGTCTTTTGATTTTGTACTATTATTTCTTTTTGTCTCATAGAATCACTTATTTCTATTTTGTCCCCTCTAATTTTCAAGATGATATCATTTGGATAAGATTTTATGCATCCTTACTAAGTTGTATATTCTCCTGATTCTTTTCTGTGGAGTTCCAATTTTATTTACATCATTCTAAATATTTTTAAACTCTTGCTTCATTTTTTTCCATGAATTTTAGTAGATGTTGGGGTTAAGTGTTTTGTTTGAGGAATTTCTTGTAGATGCCATGACATTTTTCTCTCTGAATTTGTGTTTTGGGGCATTGGTGGATTCATAATATTTATAATTTCTTTCTTCTTTTGTTTACTCATTTCCAGCCTTATTCTAGCCCAGTTCCTTCCTGAATTGGGACTTTTTGTTAAAGCCAGGTCCTATACACTTCCAGAAGGATGGTGAGGCCCTGTTTAGTCTTGATCTGTATTATCATGGGTCTTCATTGTTTTCTCAGAGAACTGAGTTCTGTGTTGCTCATGGACCTCAGAGACAGCTCAGGCCAGTGAGATGCCAATGTTTAGAACCCTTAGTGCACAGTCTAATAATAGGGCATGGTCTGATCTCTGCTCCTCTGGTCTGAACTTTGCTGTCTCCTAACTCTTGTCTGAGGTCCTAGCAACACATATGCAGACCTCAAGTGCCTCTGCTTATCCCTGGTCTACCCTCTGACCCAGAGCACCAAGCTCAAGTTCCAGGTTTCCATGGCTTGCCCCTGGTCTATATGGTTGGAGATTTTCATGGGCTGTGCTCTTAGTCTAGGATTTTGTGTCTGGATCCCTTCTCTTGATGCCATGGTATGTAGCTGCAGTTTCCAGATTTTCCTAGTTTGTGCACTAGAAAACTTTCCTGTATTGGGTTTCCAGCTGGGGTTTCCTAGTGGTACCCACAGGCTTTCTGGTGCCTGGTAAGGTATATTTGGGCAAGAAAAATGTGGTTATTTTCAGTTCTTCTTGGATTTCTTGAAAATTTCTCCATCTGGTGGGATAGCTTGGCTGTTCTGTTTCTGCTCACTCCACCAATGAGAAACCCTGCCTAGAAACTTGCATAACTTCAGTCATTCATAGGCATAGGCTAAGTAGGGCTCATACTTTGTCACTGTTTGGTACCTATTGCAGCTCTGTGAAGCTCCCAGCAGGTAGCATTACTAGCCTCACTTTCTAGAGATTAAACTCTGTTGTGAGCAGTATAGCAGAGGAAGATACTTCATTGTTTCCCTGTCATGGTAATATGCAGACAATTCCCACTTTATGTAAATTTGCATTACATAAATTTGACTTTACTTAAAGAATTCTGGAAGAAATCCATATTAAAAAAAACAAAACCAAACCCTAAGTTAACTTTACTGTACAGTACTGTGATTTTTCTCTCTGTTCCTGCCTCTTGGCTCAGTGTTCCAGATACCCCCCACCAAAAAAAACATAACAAAACAAAACCTCCAAATGAAAGCAGAAGATTGAACCCACAGAGAGACCTACATAGCTGCTGCTACAGATTGGGGCTTGGCTTAAGACTTTTTGGTGCTGAGAGAGGAAACTTTTGCTCTGCTCCACCCTTGCCCCACTCCACCCCCACTGGCATGTCCACCCTGAGTGTCTGTCTTAACCTGCTCTTGGGAACTATATATCTGTCCCCAGATCTCAAATGTTGCTTACCCTCTTCTGTCTGTGTCTGTGTCCAGTCCCTACATGTTTGTCTCCCACATGTTCTTCCTCTTGGTTCTGGCCAGGCCCCTACATGACTGACTCTGGCCTGTATGTTCTTCCTTCTGCCCTCACTTCTTTGTCCTAAGCACCCACATGTCCTTGAACTATGTGCCAGCCCTCTCCCTCCATGATGGCCCCTTCTTGCCTCCCTCCTTCCCTCTCCCGTGGCTGCTGGTAAATTTGCATCATGTAAATTTGCTTCATATAGAAATCTGAGGAACAGTTGACTTACAGAGAGTGAAAACTGTCTGTGTACAGATTATCTCTGCACAATAAATCAAATGTAGGATCAGACCAGGGAGCCTCCATTCTGAGGCTTTAACTTTCATTATGGTTCCCACCAGCCTCTAGCTTCACACAAAAATTCACTCAGAAGTCCAGAGTAAAATCTTGCCCTCTTAGCTCTGAATTGGTCTCTGCCATCACCACTAGATGTGGACTGGATGACTTTGCTGTCTGAAGTTCCTTTTCCCCCAGGTGTGTTTCCTCCCCACATCAGTGTTTCTAAAGAGCAAAAATACTTTGCTAGTCAATTATTCATCAGCTCTCTGTGGAGCCAACTGGGTGGGATTATTCAAATTATTTGGGGTTTCTTCCTGCAATATCCAAGGTAAGAGACAGCAAAGAATGCTAATTGTTTCCTCCATGGTACTGCAATCATGGATGGGAAGCAAGAGATAGTTCCTGCTATAATGCCAATTACAATGCTGACTCCAAGCTACTTTTCTAGCTTGATTTCACCTTATTCCCCTTCACGCACTCTTCATCCTAGCCAAAGTAGCCACCCCTTTCATAAATATTTCTTTATCCCTCTAGCTAAAGTCCTCTCTCTCTCTCTCCTATTTCCTTTATCACTCTTCCTCACTACCCCTTGCTTTTCTCATATTTTCCCCACCCCATTGTATCATGTCTATCTGTGCATATGTTTCACCCCTCCCCTTCAACAGAATGTAAACTTAAGAATAGAATGTCATTTTTCTTATATATCTGTACTCTTACCTCAGTATTTTATTTTTTTTAATTTTATTTATTTTTAGTTTTCAACATTCATTTCCACTAGATTTTGAGTTCCAAATTTTCTCCCCATCTCTCCCCTCCCCCATCCCAAGACATCGTGCATTCTGATTATCCCTTCCCACAATCCGCCCTCCCTTCCATCACACCCCTCCCCCTTCGCATCTTCTCTCTTTTCTTGTAGAGCAAGATAGATTTCTATACCCGATTACCTGTATTTCTTATTTCCCAGTTGCATGTAAAATCAATTTTTAACATTCATTTTTAAAACTTTGAGTTCCGACTTCTTTCCCTTCCTCCCTCCCCACCCATTATCTTAATATTTTAATGTTTCTATACCTGTCTTCCCATTCTTCCCTAAAGTTTTACAAAGAGATCACTTCTTATTTCCAAATACCAACATATTTCTCCTATCTTAAAAGAAAAATTCACTAGGCCCTGGTACCCTTTCTAGCTATTATTCTATGTTTTTCATTCTTTTCTTAGTAATCTAACTTAGCTTCTATTTGTTTCTAAATGTTTTGATATTTATTTTTTAAACGTTGATATGGTTTACCAATAAGCTCTACCCATTCACCAATAGAACACTCCCATGTAACGCAAACCGAACTGACCCACTAGCCATATGTGACAGAATAACATTTATTTGGTACCTCTCTACTAGGAAGAAAGGAGTACATCTGGAATCAAGGTCAGAGCCCTGTTATCTTTTAGTGTTGTCTCTCCTCACATTACTGAGGTTTTATGTATATTCTTCTCTTGGTTCTGCTTACTTCACTCTGAATCAGTTTGTACAAGTCTTCTCCATATTTCTTTGAATTCTTCATATTTGACATTTCTTAAAGTACAGTATCACATGACATTCACATATGCTACTGCTTGTTCAGCAATTCGCCAAAGAATGGGTACCCAAATGGGTACCCAAAACAAAGTTGTGTTTGCTATAACATAAGAAAATGCTGCTATAAATATTTTTCTCCTCCTTTTCTCCCCTGGCAATCCCTTAAACATATGGTCTACATTTGATGCCTTAATTTTCTATCTATTTCCTTCTTCATCCATAAGGTATAGATTCTACTTCCTGCTCCCACCATTGGAAAATGTTCCAATGGATTATTCTCAGTCATCACCCTCTTTTACACCTTTCAGTCTGACTGCGGACCCCACTACCCAATTCTTTTTTTGGTACTCTCTCCTGGTTGGCTTTTATGTGACATACACATTCCCACTGCCCTCAGATACATACTGTTCCTTGTCTGTGTACCTTTGTCCATAATGTTTTGAATACCTTCAGTGCCTTTGCCAACTGACATGTGATCAACTTTTAAGCCAAGCTCAAATCCTTCCTCCTCCATAGAACCTTCAGCTACTGCACCAAACTCCAATGTTAATTCCACTCTCTGTGTTCCTACTTTGCTTCGAGTCTACCCCACATAAAATGTATCTGACTTGGAAGGAACCTCTGAGGTCAGTTAGTTCAGCACCTTCATCATTGTTGTATTTTTAGCGTTGTTCAGTTATTTCAGCTGTGTCTGACTCTCTATAGCTACATTTGGGGTTTACTTGCCAAAGATACCGGAGTGGCTTGCCATTTCTTTCCCCAGTTCATTTTACAGATGAGGAAACTGAGGCAAGCAAGGTGAAGTGACTTACCCAAGATCACAGAGCTAGGAAGTATCTGAGTCCAGATTGGAACTCAGGTCTTTCTGACTCCAGGGCTGGCGCTCTATCCATTGTGCCACCTAGCTGCCCCATATACCTTCATCATATAGATTAGTAAACTGAGGTCCAAGGAGGATAGGTGACTTGTGTGGGGCCCCATAGGTAGCGAGCTTCACCGGTAGGATTTGAAGCTGAGTCCCCTCATTCCAGAGGCAGTGCTTTCATCTGTATCATGCTTCCTTCCCTCATCAGAAGAATCTTAATGGATTCAGCCCAGTTGTCTAGTCTTTTGGGATCTAATTGTATAATGTTTTCTATTTTTCTCCTAGTTTGCCATTTAGCTCTTGGAAGACAGGGGTCATTTTTTGTTATTAACAACAGTGATAATCTCAATACTTTAATTTGTCTAGGGCTTCAACTTCTATAAAATGCCCTCACATACATTGTCTCACCTGATTCTCATAAATTCCTTTCCATTTAAAGCTCTCGAGTCTCTCCATTCAGACTGTACTAAATCTAACTCATGTGCTTATGATACCCTGCTTGTCCCAGCAGAATGGTCCTTGCTCCTTGTCTCCCTCAGAGTGCCTAACAGAAAGCATTACATAGAACGAGAACTTAACAAATGTTTATGGCATTGAGTAGTATTCCCATTTGACAGATAACTAAATATAGACTCCCAACTGACTTATCCAAGGTCATACACTTTCAAGTAGTAAGACTGGGACTCAAGCCCAAGTCATCTGCTTCCGAGTCCAGGACTTTTTAATGTCCTGTGTTCCCCATGACAACTTGCAAATGCTGGGCAGATAGTAGGTATGCAAATTACTCCCAAAATGCCTCGGTAATTGATCTACCACTGAGTCTTAAACTGTGGATATTTGTGGTTTTCAGTTCCGTTCTTTATAAGCAAACTCTAGATTTAGGGAGCACTGGGATTAATTAATTAATTGTCAAGACTATTCCAAATATTAGTACTCATCTGGCTATTTTTTCTTCCTAGCATTCTATTTGGAAATTTATCATTTTATCAACTCCAGCCTGTTTGGGGACTTTTGTGTAAAGGGATTTGTTCCTAAAATAATCACCAATCAGAAGAAGTCAGCTTCTCTCATCTGGGAGACTTCCTTCGCCCTGCAGATGTTTGAGTTTCTCATTGTTTCCAGATTATAATCAGGTTTTCCTGCATCTGGACTCCTGGCCAGCTGGGGGGTTGAGGGGAATGGTGGCTGTGAGAATGTGGGATGCTAATCAATCAGGTTAGCTAGCTGTGCTGGAAAATCTACAGAGCAGTCCTTCCAACCTGTAATACCTTGGAAGGGTTCCTGTGGGCTCGGCTGTTTGGCCAAGGCACACAAATCAACAATGTGAAGCCACAGTTATTCAGAACTAACTTTCAGGAAAACTCGCCGCCCCTTTGACAGCCTTGTCAGGATGGCAGAGAACAGGATTGTTCTGGCAATGGGCAGGCAGGGCAATGGATGGGGTGGGGCAGGAACATAGCAGTGAGGGCACCATCCTCTCTCTTACTCTGAGGTTACCTGCAGGCGCTTATGAAGCAGAGAAAGCCCAGGCTTGTGGGATTAGTGTTAGACTGGCCTTTACAATATTACTGTGTGGTCTAAAAGGATAGAAAGCACAATCATCATGTGAAAGAGCAGTCAGACCCTAGACAACATGGTTACCTAGATCTTTCCTATAGGTCTCTGTCCCTTGAGTCTGTGCCTGTGCCCTGGGGAAAAGTATTATGTGTTTGGGCTGTGCTACGAACTGCTGGAAGTTTTGCCCTCATCACACCAAAGGATCAGGTAGTGATGACTGTCACAAGGCTTGTGCCACCTGCATCCTTGATAATACCTTTGGAGTCTTCCCATATCCCCTTGGGCATGTCTGTGGCCAATGGTGGAGGACTTGTAGTCACTGGACTGTAAACTATAAACCAATGAGCTTGACTTCGGATCCTGTGAAGATTCTAGGTTACATCCAAGAGATATTAGTAAACATCTAAAGATCAAAGGTTGATCATCAATAACAGGTCATGCCAGACTAACCTTGTTTACTTTTTTGACAGGACTATTAAACTAGCTCATAAGGGGAATGCTGTAGATATAGTTTATTTAGATCTTATACAAGTACAAGTGTTTTTTTTTAAAAATATGTCATGCTATTCTTGTAGAAAAGATGGAGGGATATTGGCGAGAAGATAGGACAACTAGATGGATTTGGAACCAGTGGAATGGCTGGACTCAGAGAGTAGTTATTAATAGTTTGAGGTCAGTTTGGAAGGAAGTCTCCTTCAGAGGGCCTCAGGGATCTACACTTGGACCCATGCTGATATAAATTTTTATCAGTGACTTAGAAAAAGATAGAGCTAATGTTCTTATTAAATTTGAAGATGACACAAAATTGGGCAGGATAGACAATACATTGGATGGCAGAGTCAGGATCCAAAAAGATCTTAGCTGCTTTGTGTGTTTGGCTAAACTGCATAAGATGAAAGTTAAACCTGGCATGGGGGGTACACCCCTGTAATTGCAATTTGCAGAGAGGCTGAAGCTGAAGGATATCTCAAGCTTGGGAGTTCTGAAGATGGTAGGCGAAGCTGATCATCGCCAATATGGTGAGCTTTCAGCTTCCTTAATTAGAGGTAAACCAGTTGTTCATAGTGAAGACTAAGCAGACCAAGCAGGTCAAAGACTGAGCCCAGGCCTGTGGGCAGCTTCTGCACCTCCAACCTGGGAAAGCCAGGGACACCTAATTTTTTTTAAGAAAAGAAATTTACCTGAAATAAATGTCAAGTCTCACACTTGGATTCAAAAAATCAACTTCACATGTATCAGATAGAGAAAGCTAGAAATTTGTCTGAAAAATATCTGGATGTTTTTCAGTGAATCACAAGCTTAATATAAGAGGCAGCCCTCCCCCACTACCACCTCCTGGAAAAACAACCACCATCACGACCACCACCAAATAATGAGATCTTGGGCTGTGTGAAAATAAAGAGGTGATAGTATAGTCAAATTCTATCTGGGCTGCTGCGTTCAAGTGGGGCACCACTATTTAGAACGGGCGATATTAATTCAAAGAATGTCTAAAGACAAACACAGACTGAATGGTGAAGGGCCTTAGTGCTATGTCATTTGAGGTTCAGTTGTTTAGCCTGGAGAAGGGAATATTCAGCGGAGAAAGACTCAGCTGCCTTCAAATACAGTATGGGAAGAACCATCAGATGGAAGAGGGATTCACTTTGCTGTTTGGTCTCAGGGGGCAGAACCAGGAGCAATGGTTAGAAGTTACAAAGAAGCACAGTAGGGCTTAATGTCAGGGAGAAACTTGCTAACAATTAGGGCCATCCCAAAGTAGAATGAGCTGACTCAGGAGGTAATGGCCTCCTCCTCATCACCGGAGGTCTCCGGGAAAAGGCTGAATGACATCACTTGTTGGGCGTGTTGTAGTCAGGAGTCTTTTTTTGGCATGGGTTGGACTAGATTGCCACTGAAGTTCCTTCCAAGTTTGAGATTCTGTGAATATTAATAATAGCTTCCATTTATATCATGCTTTAAAGTTTGGAAAGTAACTACACAAATTCCAGAGGTTCTCAAGTCAGGAAATAGTGGAGTAGAAAGGGCACTGGCCTGGGAGGCACAGACCGCTCATCCAGCCCACGCCAGCACACCCAACAGGCGGTCCTCTAGGCTCTGCTTGAAAGGGACCCCAGGAATTAGGAGACCACCCACTAGCTCTGTGACATGTGGTAATAAAGCTTCCTTCCTTGGAAGGAACCTGGACCTCAAAGGTTTCTACTCTGTAGGATGAGGCAGTGCCACTAAATCATCTCAAAGGTGTTTTGTAGTTCTAATGGTCAGTGGTTTTAAAGTACCATGCCCACTGAGAAATTCCATCACAGTCACCCTGTGATTAGAGCAGGGGGAGGTTCCAAAAGAGAAATCTGATGGCTGGAGAGAAGTGACTTGGAGCCATTTCAGGACCTCTAAAACCCCATAAATGTCTGAGGAGGAAAAACAGAGCAACTGTACCCTACAGTCCAGCCACACTGTCTCATTCACTCTTACACATGACATTGTATCTCTCATCTCCACACCCTTGCACTACCTGTCTCCCATTCCTGGAATGCTCTCCCTCCTCACCATCACCTCTTGGAATCACTAGTTCCCCCCTTCAGGACAGCTCAAGTGCCTCTTTCTTCATGGGGCCTTTCCTGGTCCCCCTGCTGGTAGTACCTTCCCTTTCCAAGGTTAATTTGTCTTTGGTTTGTATTTGTTTTATATAAACCTGTATACGGGCAGTTAGATGGCATTGTACTAGATAGAATGCCAGGTCTGGAGTCAGGAAAACTCGTCTTCTTCCTGAGTTCAAATCTGACCTCAGACACATATCAACTGTGTGAACCTGACTGTAGTCTCTTCATCTATAAAATGAGCTGGAGAAGGACATGACAAACCGCTCCAGTATCTCTGCCAAGAAATCCCAGAGGGGGTCACAGAGATCAGACATGACTGAACAACAACAAACCTATGTATGTGTCTTATATATACTTATATAGGCACATGTTGTCTTCTCCACTAGAATATAAGGCAAATAGTAGGTACTCAATAAATGCTTGTTTTCTAAACACCTGTCAGTTCATAGAAGCCATTTGCACATTCTTTCACAGGATTCCCATGGTCTAGGACTTGGCTAGCCCTTTTCTGCTCACGCCTAAGGAGAGCTGCTTCTGTCCTTGGGAATTAGGTATGAGTCACACATATCCACCTTCCCAAACAGAATGAATGGGCTTATCTGGCCTGCTACTCTACTCAGCATTGTGAGGTGTTACTTCCAAAATTGGAACAAGTGGTTATTCATTGCATAACAGGAGAAAAACAGATTACCTGGGATTTATGATCAGTTAATTCTCTCTCTAAGGCATAAAAATGAATTGCTTGTTCCCCTACCCTCCACCTTCAACTCCCTCCAACCCAGGTTCCTCCCTTCCTACCCCTTGGTGTTTATGAATGGAGTCTATTTGTGCTTTCTTTTTAGGTAAGTATAGGCCTGGCCTGGGAGAAAACGCTCACGTGGCCCAATGAAACTTTGCTATGAGGCCAAGCTGTGCCCAGCACCTTGCATCTCCATCCTTTACCTTGCCCCCTGGCTCTCCACCGGCTCTGCCCATCAAATATTTAGCTGTCCTTCAAGGCTCAACTCTTCCAAAAAAGCCACCTCTGATCACTCAGTTAGTACCTCCTCTGAACCCCTGTAGCGCTCTGTTCTCCTGCAGGGGCACTTAGCACAAACAACTTCCTATCATATGGATGGATGGTCCTTCTTTCTGCATGTACACGACAACTAACAGGATTTGATGAGTTCCTTTTCTATACAAGAAAGTCAAGAAGTGATCAGTGTTTTAGGGACAGTTTAAAGAAAGGAGTGGTCATTCCTGGCTAGCATACCAGATAGTGGAGCTATTTGTATATGCAGCGAGCCAGCATAGTATTATGGCAAGAATATTCTGTCACTTAATGACTGTGATTTTGGATGAGTCATTTGACCTCTTTGTGCCTCAGTTTCCTCACATATAAAATAAGATTAGACAAGATGACCTCTAAGGTCCCAACTTTATATCTGTAATCCTATCTCACCTGTGAGAATAAGGACCAGAGGTGTGCTGGAGTCAGCCATATCAGCTCATAAGAACTGACTGTTAAATTTTCAGTGTGAGTATTTACACCTTGGAAATTGGCAAATCAGGGTTTGATGGTTTGTTGACTGTCTAAACGTAAAAGAAGTGAAGGAGAAATATGAATAATGCAGATTAAACTTAAAAGCAGTACAAACCAGTTGTCAAACATTTACCAGCACACCCCTGGTAAGAACCATGTCTTCTATGCTTTTTTGGTACCCTGCTCCCAGCGCAGGGCCCTCAATCGATGTTTACTGAATGAATAAATTTGATCATTGAAACTTTCATATGTTTTACAGACATGTTCTCTACTCGTTTAACAAACCATGACCATGTTCCCTAAGCCTCCCAATCATTTTTTATTCCCCACAGGGTCTGTGTTGCCACTTGAAGCAATTCAATACAAAGAATGGTTCTCAAATGAAAAATACTAACACAATCAGGGAGGCAGGCAGTTTGGGCTGCCTATAGGAAGCCATTAGAAACTGCCCATAGCCACAATTAAAGGCAGAAGCAGCAGTAGACTCTCTTCTTCCACTCCCCCAGAGCCACCTGCCCAAATCCTCAGCTGACCTTTAGGTTGTGTCTCTAAAGCTTAGTGTGGGCGGGAGACAGGGCAAGAAAGCCAGGTCAATGTTCTTTGTAGCAAAGCAGTGTATCCCTGAGGGAGTCTGGAGTCTCCCCCCATACCTTCAGGAAGTGTTTACATGGGAGACTTTGCAGTGACCTTCCTGAGAAATGGGGCAAATACATGTGAAGATTAGCCACCAGGCTGGGGTAGGGGGTAGGGTGATGGAAGACCTCACCATTTCAGAAAATCTGGCTATAAAGGCAGAAACTCATTGGGGGAAAGCTATTGGGCTAGATTACATTTTAGAAAATTGTGTAGGAGTTTCTATGATCTCAAGTTGCTTACTGAAACAAAAAGCCCACGTCTCTTTAATACCAATATTTTCTCAGTGATGCTATGTGGCTGCTAATAATGGAGCACTATGTCAGAAGAATCAAAGTTGCACATGACCCCAGGGCAGGATCCTTCTCCATTTCCCTTGACTTTTGTGAGACTGCAGAGCAGGTATAGGCTACAATTATTAATGGACCAAATACAATTTGACCTTTGGGATAGAAAAGAAAAAAATGACATTTGAAAAAAAATCTCTGCAATTGGAGGCTTAAACTGATACAGAGTTTAGACATTTCTAGAGGGGAAAAACGGGAATACGCCCCAGAAGCACAGGTCCTTAACCGAACTTTCTACCAAGTTATTTGGTTTCCTCTAGTTTGGGGGAATAGAAATCCGTCAATCTCTTCTACCTTCTCTTTACAGTTTTTCCCAAAAGAAAACTGCCAGTAGCCAAATTTCATCTTCTACCCACAGTAGCTCTACTATTATATGTAAACCTTAAAGCACTATCTAACAGTATTCACCCACCACTATTACTCTTCTGTTCTGGATGGGAATTAAACGCCAGAGCCTGTTGAGCCTAGATAATCTTTCTCTCGCATAAGCCATTGAATGGGGTAGGGTTTGCAGGGGACATGAAATCTACAAACAAAAAGCAATTTAATTAACTTTCTGAGAGCATAGAAAACATTCAACTTAACTTTTTACAAAATGAGAACAGAGAACATAAAATTATGTTCAACAGATCCAACCAATAATTACATCGGTTCTACATATTATAACCAGTTTCCTGATGGGACAATTAGTATGATGGAGGGAGGAAGAAATGGGGACAGGAAGGAGAAAGAAAGATGACAGAGAGAGAGAACTTAGCATCAAGGCAAAGTGTGAAGGAAGGAAGGGGGGGGAAATCTGGGAGATGAGAAGCGAGAAAAAAGGGAGAAGGAGACTCTGGTGGCAGAGAAGGAGAGAAGTCTGGTGGCAGATTGATTAGTTGAGTTCAGCTGCTACTTCTTTGGGCATCAGAGTAAATTATCACTATCCATGGAAATATGAACTAGTTTTTGGCCAATTTTGGAAAACTCCTTTTTGTAGTAAGAGACAGTTTCCTTGCTTTTTGATTTTTTTTAAACTTGCAAGTTAAACCTTTGAAATAAATGTCATTTTCTCACGGAACTTGGAAAGTGTCCCATGTTCACGAAGGGCTCTTTTGACATTCAAAAGTTGTCAGGCAGCTGAGTCTCCATTATTTGAGTGAGAGGAGGACTGCTTGCTTTGAGAATGCTTAGAGGGGCCAGATTTTATTTATTTCATTGGGCTGAGATGATTTTCCAAGTCAAATTAAGTTTTTGATCTATTTGGGTACTGGTTTGATTAATTATAGAGGGAAAAATACATTAGCACCAACCTCAGTTAAAAAAGAAAAGCCTTCAGAAAGAAATGGGTTAACTGGTTATTCACAGGCCTTTAAATGCTCTTATTAAACCTCCAGAGACTAAAATCTGAAAGGTAAAGGCCTAGCAGTCCACTAGGAATGAAAGACCCTCCTGCTATGACAGGATCACTCGCTCCACTGGGTACTTGCCAAAGGCCTGAGGAAATCGACCATCTCACCAGACCCCCTTCAATTCCCTTTCACCCCTACCATCAAAACTTCCCAGTGTCTTCATTCATTCTTTCTTTCTTTCTTCTTTCCTGTTTCAGATAATGAGATACTTACTACTTGTCAAAGATGATGTCTCTTCCTGTTTTTTGGATTCTGTCCCCTTCTGCCTCCTCTAGCAACTTGCTCTACCAATCATCCCTTTTCCTCTCTTTCCCTCCTCTCTCCTCTTCTCCCTTTCTTTCTCTCCCCCTCCCCTCCTCCTCCTTGTTCTTTTTCTTCTCCTCCCCTTCCTCCTCTGTCTCTCTCTGTCTCTCTCCCTCTCCCCCTCCTCCCTCCAATCTGCTTCATTCAAGTTGCCTTAATCCCAAAACAAAATAAAATTAATCCAAAAAACAAACCCACATCTTTCTCTTGACCTTCCATGCCAGTAGAATATAAGCTTCTTGAGGGCACAAACAATATCACTTGTATCTTTGTATTGTGCTTGGTTACATGCTTTTTTCCTCCCTTCTCTCTTTCTCTTCTAGACATGGCACAGTCTACACTACCTGACTCCATTTCTTTTTATCTACTCACTTCTCTGCCCCCAATAATTCCGTTTTTATCTAGACCACCCTAGAAAAACGGTCTTATCCATAATGACTACATGATTCTCTACTTTTCCAGATCAAGTCTCAGTTATCACCCTTCTTGAACTTTTTATTGATAGTGACAATTGATGACCTTCTTTCCCCTTTTTAAAAATAATCTCTGCTTAGGTTGTAAAGGGTCAAACAGAGGGATTGTTCCGTCTCCTCCATTCCACTCCACTCCTAATGATTGCCCTAATTCAGATCTTCTTTCTTCCTCATCTGTGAGATTAGAGTAGCCTCTTAATTGGTCTTTCCTGCCTCCACTCTATTTCTCTCTTTAATTCTTCTTTCACTTCATCTGCCATGTATTTTTTTCTGATTCATGGGTCTGATTATGTAACTATCCTGCTGAAAAAAAAAACAACAAACCCACCACAAGACATAACAAAACAAACCTTCAGTTAACTCCCCTTTACCCATAGCAATGGTTGGCAAACTATAGTCCTTGGGAAAACTGAACCATTTTGTGGTCCATGAGCTAAGAATAGTTTTGAAATTTTTAAGTTCAACTTTATTTTAAAATGTAAAAATCATCTTTAGCTCAAAGGCCATATAAAAATAGGCAGCTGGCCAAATCAGAGTCTGTAGTTTATGGACCCCTGGCCCTTAGGACAAAATACAAATTCCTTAGCCTGGCATTTAACACCCTCCCCAGTCTGGCTCCTATCCACCTTTGCAGCTTTATTCACATTAATCTCCTATGTGCACAACACAGCGCTACGAATCTGCATGGCTACATGTTCCACAAGCTTGTTCTGCTCTCTTACTTCTGTGCTTTTTCTTGCTTTGAGGCCCAACTCAGGTATAACCTCTACCAGGAACCCTTCCCAGACTGCTCCAGTTGGACTGGACAGGCCTTCCTCATGTGTCTTACACTGCCTTCCCTGGCTCTCTTTTGCTCTTACCCACTCCTCCTCACAGACTTATTTGGGCCCATTTGAATTAAGCTCCTGGAGGGTAGGACCTGTGTCATTTTTCCTTTTTACTTCCCAAGCACTGATAGCACTAAGTTCTGAATAAAACATGGGGCTTCCTGTTTGTCACACTGATAGAAACCAAACAAATGCACAGCTACCACTTTTTAACCTTTCCAAAGCATTTTTGTCACAGAAGTTTTGTGAGGTAGGTAATAGAAGTATTATCATCTCAATTTCATAGACAAGTCCATTTCATTCAGGTTCCCATAGCTAGTCACTGAAACAGTAAGGCCTCAGACCCTGGTCTTCTGACTTTGAGACATAGGTCTTTTCCATGATGTTTCACTACATTCTACAAGTCCCTGTGACCCTTGACTCCCAAAACTAACTCTGGGGAATGGAAGGGAGAAGGGAGTGAGAGATATGGTGGGAACAATTCATCAAGTAGATTCATTCCTTCCCACTGCCTACTGTAATTCTTTAAGATCTAGACTGGGATAGTCCACTAAACAAGGAGATCCAGCAGTACAATTTCTTTGATTCCAATTATACCCCCACCTCCATCCCTGTAAGGGAATAATCTAGTCTATCTAATGCTCCTACTATGTACCAGGCATTGTGCTAAACACTTTTACAAATCTTTTCCAATTTGATCACTTCCCTATACATCAAAACCAACAATTGGTGCTTCATTTCTTTTGCTTATATAACTTTTGACACAACTCTCTCTGGGAAAAGGAACCCTAAACTTCTCAAACCATTCACAGATAAGTGGGAACATGTTAAATGAATCCTTTCCCAAAAAGAGGTTTAGAAGGTAAGGGAGAAAGTGGGAGTGAGAAAGTGGGACAATAGTAGGTGCCAGAAGCACAGAAAGAGCAGGGATGGTAAGGGAAGAGAAAAATGGAAATAAGTGGAGAACTGGGGATTTGGAAGCTAGGTTAATCCAAAGAATGCTGAGTTAGGAGTCCAAAGACCTGGTTCTTCTGAATTCCAGGCCTGGTACACTGCAATTGTATAACTTTAGGATGCTACTTTCCCTTCCTGAGCCCCAGTCACCTCATCTGAAGCAGTTCATCTGGAAACTGATCTGAGAGTTTTAGGGGTCTGAATGCCCAATATGAAGCAACCACGTAATTGGGCCATCAGGAAAGCTAATGGTCTAAAATACTAGAAGAGATAGGAAACTCTCAAGAATGAAATTCTAAAAGCAAAGGCAGCCAGTAAGCCTGACTTTGATTTCTGGAAGAATTTTAGAATGTATTATTGAAGAGATGGTTAGTGAGAACTTGAAAGAAGCAGAGATGATCACAGAGAACCAGATAGATTGGGTTCGTCAATGACAGGACATGCCAGACTAACTTTAATTTTCTTTTTTGTTGGAGTTACTAAACTAAGAGACCAGAAGAATGCTATTGATTGAGTTTACTCATATTTTAAGAAAATGAGAGAATATATCATGCTGTTCATGTAGGAAATATGAAGAGGTGCTAACTAGAAAACAGGACAAAAAAGTAATCATTAATGGTGTGATGTCAACTTGGAAGGAGGTCTCCGGTGCAGTATCCCAGGGATCTATGCTCAGACCTGTGTTATTTAATATGTTTTTATCAATGATTAAATAAATGTATAGATAATATGCTTATCAAATTTAAAGATGACATAACTTAGTAGAGATAGTTAATACACTGGAATACAGAGTCAGGATTCAAAAAGATCTTGATAAGCTGCAGCATTCAGCCAAATGAAATAAGAAGAATTTCAACAAGGACAAATATTAAGTCTTATACTTGTGTTGAAGAAATCAACTTCATAAGTATAAGATAGGGAAGACGTTAATAGACAGAAATTGGTCTGAAAAAATATGTGAGGGTTTTAGAGGACTTTAAACTCAATATGAACCAAGAATGTGGTATGGTAGCCAAAAAACAAAAAGCTAATGAAATCTTGGGCATAAGTACAACTTTCAAAAATGAGGAAATTGTAAGTTCATTGCACGTACTGTGCTCTGGTCAGACAATACCTGGTGTATAATGTTCTCAGTTCTGGGCACCACATCTTAAGAAGACCACTGATAAGATGGAGGGATAAGATGATGAAGGGTTTTGAATCTATAACATATGAGGATTGTACCTGAAGGTACAATCTCATTTGGAAAAGCAATTAGACTTGTTCTGTTTGGCCTGAATGTGAACATGGTGAACTTATCCATAAAACAGAGGCAGATAGCAGAATGGATTAGAAACCAGAATCCAACAATATGCTGTTTATAAGAAACATACTTAAAAAAAAAAAAAGAAACATACTTGAAACAGAGAGATACACACAGAGTTAAAATAAGGGGCCAAAACAAAATCTATTCTGTTTTAACTGAAGTAAAAAAGGCAGGGGTAGCAATCATGATCTCAAACAAAGCAAAAGCAAAAATAGACCTAACTGAAAGGGATAAGCAGGGAAACTACAAATTCCTAAATGGAACAATAGACAACAAAGTAGTATTAATACTAAACATATATGCACCAAATGACATAGCATTCAAATTCTTAAAGGAGAAGTTAAATGAATTACAGGAGGAAATCGATAGTAAAACTACACTAATAATACACTAATAATACTCCTTTCACCTCTCAGAGTTAGATAAATCTGGGCATCAAATAAATATGAAAGAAGTCAAGAAGATGAACTTAGAAAAGTTAGATATGATAAACATCTTGAGAAAACTGAATGAAAACATAAAGGAGTACACCTTTTTCTCAGCTGTACAGGACACATTCATCAAAGTGACCATGTATTAGGGTATAAAAACCTCACAACCAAATGCAAAAAAGCAGAAATATTTAATATATCCTTCTCAGATTATAATGCAGTAAAAATTATATTTAATAAAGGGCTCTGTAAGCATAAATTGAAAATTAATTGGAAACTAAATAATTTAATCTTAAAGAATGAGTAGGTCAAAGAACAAATCATAAAAACACTAAATAATCTAATTAGAGAGAATGACAACAATAAGACAACATTCCAAAATTTGTGAGATGCAGCCAAAGTAGTACTTAGGGGAAATTCTATAATTCTAAATGCATACATAAATGAAAGAGAGAATGAACAGATCAATGAAATGAGTATGCAACTAAAAAAAACTAGAAAAAGGACACATTCAAAATCCCCAATTAAACACCAAAATGAATATCCTGAAAATGAAAGGAGAGATTAATAAAACTGAAAGTAAAAAAATTGAACTACTAAATAAAACTAGGAACTGATTTTAGGAAAAAACCAATAAAATTGACAAACTGTTGATTAATTTGATTTTTAAAAAGAAAGAAGAAAACCAAATCACTAGTATCAAAAAATGAAAACAGTTAATGCGCTACCAATGAAAATGAAATTAAGGGAATTAGTAGGAGTTATTTTGTCCAATTATATAAAACTGACAATCTAAGGGAAATGGATGACTATTTACAATAACAACAAAAATAAACTCTCCAGATTAAGAGAAGAGGAAATAGAATAAATAAGCTTATCTTAGAAAGACATGTTGAACAATATTGAAAAAATCTCCAAGATCAGATGGATTCACAAGTGAATTCTACCAAACATTTAAGAAACAATCTCAGTATTATATAAATTTTTTTAAAAAATTAGGTAAAGAAGGAGTCCTACCACATTTCTTTTAAGACAGAGATATCGTTTTGATACCTAAACTAGGAAGAGCAAAAACAGAGAAAGAAAACCATAGACCAATTTCCTTAAAGCTAGGGATCATAAGAAGATGCTTACAAAACAGTTTTCATGCAAATAAGTCAGATCTAAATAATTGGAGAAATATTAATTGCTCATGGGCAGGCTGAGCTAATAGAATAAAAAACGACAATTCTACCTAAGTTAATTTACTTACCCAGTGTCATGCTGTAATGGTAATTTAAATGGAAAGATCTTTCCCATTCATTAATAGGTCCATGTGACCTGCCTGGGTCACAGTGGAAGCCTAAGACACATAAGTCTGTGGTGGAAGGAGTTCGCTGAATGGGTGGAACAGGAAGGATCAGAGTAGGAAGGGTGGAGCAGAGCTGAGAGGAAACTGGTCAGAACAGTCAGAACTGAACAAGAGAGAGGAGGCAGACAGCTAAGCTCATGAGTGTTTGTTTGTGGAAAGGCCCTAGGCATGGGGAAGGTTTGGGGATGGTGTTGTCCTTTGCATTGTTATTGTGTATAGACTTTTTGTTACTATGATGTATTTGGCTTTTTGGTGTCTGAATAAATGTTTTGGTTCTGTCTTCCATGTGGAGAGTCTGTTGTATTTTGCAATTCAGAATCGTGCCAGGATATTCATGGCAGCCATAGGCACTGTGAATGTTATGTTGGTGCTATACATGCTGATCAAACTACCAAAGAATTATCTTATAGAACTAGGAAAAAATAGTAACACGATCCATCTGGAAGAACAAATGGTCAAGAATCTCAAGAGAATTGATGGAAAAAATGTTAAGAAAGGTGGCTTTGCAGTTCCAGATTTTAAACTTTATTACAAAGCAGTAATCATCACAACACTCTGGTAGGCTAAGAAATAGAGTGGTAGATCAATGGAACTGACAAAATACACAGTAGTAAATGACCATAGTAAACCAATGTTTGATAAATCCAAAGATCCAAGCTTTGGGAGTAAGGATTCAATATATGAAAAAAATTTCTGGGAAAACTGGAAAACAGTTTGGCAGAAACTAGTGATAAACCAACATCTCACACTGTGTACCAAGATAATAGATAAATGGTCAAAATGGATAAATGATTTAGGTATAAAAGGTGACATCACAAGTAAATTAGGAGAACATGGGAAAATGTCAGATCTATGGAGAAAGAAAGAATTTATGAACAAACAAGAGATGGAGAATATTATGGGAAGCAAAATAAATCATCTTGATTACACAAAATTATAAAGTTTTTGCTTAAACAAAACTAATGCAGCCAAAATTAGAAGTAAAACAGGGAACTAGGAAAAAAATTTTGTAACAAGATTCTCTGGCAAAAATTTATAAAAATAAGAGCCATTCCTCAGTTGATAAATGATCAAAGGATATAAATAGGAAGTTTTCAGAAGAAGAAATCAAAACTATCAATAGTCACATGACAAAATGCTCTAAATTAGAGATATCCACATTAAAAGAACTCTGAGATACTATCTCACACCCATCAGATTGGCTAACATGACAGAAAAGAAAAACGACAAATGCTGGGGGGATGTGGAAAAATTGGGACACTAATGCATTGGTGGTGGAGTTGTGAACTGGTCCAATCATTCTGCAGAACAATTTGAACGTACTCCCAAAGGGCTATAAAACTGTTCATACCCTTCGGACCCAGCAATACCAATAGTGCATCCCAAAAGACATCAAAGAACAGGGACAAGGACCAATTTGTACCAAAATTGTGGAACTGACCTTAGAGAACATCTGAGCCAATCTCTTCCTTTTTACATGGTGGCAAAGAATTGGAAATTGAAGTGATACCCATCCATTGGAGAATGGCTGAACAAGTTGTGGTATATGATTGTGATGGAATATTATTGTGCTATAAGAAATAATGAGCAGCATGGTTTCAGAAAAACCTGGGAAGACTTATATGAATTCATGCAAAGTGAAGTGAGCAGAACCAGGAAAGCACTGTACACAGTAACAGAAACATCCTATGATGATCAACTGTGAATGACTTAACTGTTCTCAGCAATGCAATGGTCCAAGACAATTCCAAAGGACTCATGATACGAAGCTGTGTTGATTTAGGGACAGAAGATATGACTAAAGAGGCTCTGAGGGATCATGACTCTGGCTACTTCCAGAGAAAGAACTGATGAACTCTGAATGCCGATTAAAGCATACTCTTTTAAACTTTCTTTATTTGTATTATTTTATATTGTTTGTGCTTTCTTTTTCAACATGGTTTAATATGGAAATATATTTTATATGACATCACATGGAGAATTTGGAACTCAAAGGTTTAAAAAATGATTGTTAAAATTTTTTATATGTAACTGGGAAATATTTAATGAAATAAATAAAAATAATTTTAAAAAATAAGGGAATATTGGTCAGGCATCCAGCAGAATAAATGAGTGACAAGAACAATGTATTTGGGCTGACTTGGCTACTTACATCACCAATGTGCCTTCAAGTAAGTTACAGCCTCTCTCTGGGGGCTTACTTTCCTCTCACACAAAAGGAAGAGATTGGCTCAGATATTCTCTAAGGTCAGTTCCACTTTCAAATCCTATGATCCCATGAAATCCTATCATGTGTATCTGCAAAGAAGCTGGGCTGATTTAAGGACAGAAGATATGACTGAAGGGACTCCGAGGGATCATGGCTCTGGCCAGACTTCTTATAGTGGCTCTGGTATGTTCTCTCTAGGCCAGAATTGTGTTCACTAGTGAATATAACCTACTACATAGATGGGGGATGGAGGGGAGAGGATGGAGGAGAGAGGAGAGCCTGGTAGGTGTGGAGAAGCATGACGATGTATGGGGCACAGAGAAGAAAGACTGGTATAGAAGACAGGGTTGTTTAGAGAGGGGAGGGGATGATGTCCCGTGTCTCCACTGGTCCCTCCTCTCTTTCCATTTGCCCATCCATTCCCCTTTCCATGAATCCCTCCCTCTCCATCTGTCCTAGCCTTACACAAAGGCCACTCCCCTCCCACCCCAAGCTGGCTGTAGAAGAGAGGCCTACAGTTCCCACTAGGTAGGGGTTATTGCATGATCACTGAGTGACCCTGAGCAAGTGTTTCTGCCTCATTTTCATCTGCTATAAAATGAGGGGGTTTGCCTAGGTCAGGGGTTCCTAACCTTGGGTCTAGGAATTTACAAAAATATTTTGATAACTCCATTTCAACAGAATTGATTTCCTTGGAAATCCTATGCACTTTACTTTATGCATTTAAAAAGTTGTTCTGAGAAAGGATAATTTTCATGGCCACAGAAAGGAATAGTCCAGATTATAGTCTGGGGGCATTCTTTTGGCCTTTATTGGTCACTTGGCTCATAAGTCCATGTTGTTATATCCTAGAAGGGCCTCAACCTGCTGTTTGTAAGAAGTACCTTTCCAGTACCTTCACCTTAGTGAAGGGGGGCAGAGGGTAAGGGAGAGCAGCTTAGCAACAGCCAGACAGGCCAAGGCGCCTAGAAGAGATAATGGAGTGGCCTGTGGAGAGAGAAGAATGACACCCCACCGAGAGAAGCATGATGACATCACCAGAGGACAGAGGTAGCTCGCCAGTGTTACAGGCAGAAATTACCCAGGTCACATGTGTCCACCATGCTTAGACCCTTCATGCATGGGCCCTGGCCAGTCATGTTCTTTGCACATATGTCCCCTTGATATGTGGGTTTCGGGTGGGTGTCCCTTTCCACTGATATCCCCAATGGGGGAGTGTGCCCCAGATAGCCAGGAGAGGATTGCTTTTGTCCCTTTACTTGCCATGCTGTTGGAGTAAATGAGTCTATTTTGAACTGCCCTTTGGCTGGCTGATAAAAGGAAACATGCAAGTTAGGTTTAAAAGCTATGGTTCTGAGTAGGGGCCTTGAATCTGGGGTGGTTTTTTCCCCTGGATACCCACATGTGTTTGGGGGTGGGGAGGAAACTACATCTGGGTACTGAACTGAAGTATTATGAAAAGATTTCCATTGAAGCAGTAGGAAAGATGCCTGGTACACTCAGGTAGAAACTTCAATTTCTCCACTGCCCATTAGTTACCTATAAAGAACTTTTCTTCCTTTTCCTCTCTACCTATGTGGTGGGTATCCCCAAAGTCTCAGTGCAGTTTTAGCTGCACTGAGACTTTGGGGACACCTTGTCTATGCATACACATATACCACAATCTATTGTCTCATGTTTTCGTAGAATTGTAGCATTTAGGGGTGGAAAATATCTTAGAAATCAATTGTAGTCCAATCACACTCATTTTAGAGGTTTGGGGGGGTGGGGTGGCAGGCAGGATGAGACAGAGACAAGTGGAAGAGGCTGGATTCAAATCCAGCTCCTCTAACCTCAAGCTAAGTAGTCTTTCCATTGCACAGCATTGCCTTTTCTTAGCTTGGCCACAAGTGGGGCAGAAAATCAGAAGTGAATGGGTCAGATTTTACACCAGGATGAACACAAACACCTAATATCCTTTTTAAAGCTCTGCTTTGGTCTACATCAGCACTTGACAGCTGTGAGGTCAGTGAGATGTGAGGTCAGTGTCCTAACTGGGCAAGTGTAAAGTTCTTAATCTAGGCCTTTCTCAAGGAACAGCAGCCACCCAAAGAAGGTTCTCTTTACTTAGAGAAGTTACTCAAAGCGAAATCTCCAAATGGGGTAAAATAGTGAGCAGCCCCCTTGCCACCTGTTGCTCCCACTCCTATCGGTGACACTGTCCCCACACACAGCAGTCCCTCCAGCAAACAATGACATTGCCTTACACTGTCTGGATGAATTTAAGAATGCCACATACTGGTGGCCCTCAACATTCAACAGTCAAGGAGTTGTTTGTAGCTGGAATCATGATGACAAGAAAGTGAGTGGCAAGGTGACATTCATCAGTAAACCCAACCAAAACCCCATTTGGAAAAGGAGAATATAAGTTTCATACTGAATGTCTATGACTTATAGTCCAGTTGGGCTGAAACATAAAAAGATTCTGAAAAGGAGAAGTAAGAAATAAAGCTGCAAAGGTCACTGGGAGCCAGGTTGTGGAGGACAGCAAATGCCAGCGTAAGGAATTCATATTTTCAAGGTTTTTGAGGAGGGGAATGATGTCACATCTGTGCCTCTGGGAAATTATTTTGACAGCTGGGGGGGAGGGGAGACTGGAGAAGGGAGAGAGTGGAAGCTGGGAGACCAAATGGGAGATTCCAAGAGCCCAGGCTAGAGGTGGGGGTGGGGCAGCAACATAGAGTAGGATCTGAGTAAGGCGAGAGAAAGAAATGGAAGGGAGCAATGTTGAAGAGATAGAGTCCAGAAACTGGACAGCTCATTAGACATGAGAGGAAAGGAAAAGGGAAGAGACCAGAAGGATTCCAGGGCTTCAAACTGGGCAACTGAAATGGTAGCAACCTCATGGAACAAGGATGTACTCATCCCCCTGGACTACTCCCTGGGCAGTAGTGCATTGGGTCGTGGGTACCACATTCTGCAAAAGCCTCTGCCAAGATGGAGAACAGCACAAGAAAACCTGTCACATGAAGAACTGGAAGGAACAGAGAATTCTTAAAACTAGGGAAGACTGGGGGGGGGGGCAAGAAAGGGGGAATAGTAGCTGTCTTCAAATATTTAAAGGGCTCTCATGCGGAAGAGGGATTAGCTTTGTTCTACTTGGCCCCAGAGGGCAGTAGTAGGAACAGTGGGAGGAAATTACAAAGACACAAATTTAAATTTGATATGAGAAAGAATTTTCTAACAATGAGAGACATTTAGGTGTCTCAAAGCGAAATAGACTGCCTCTAAAGTAATGGGCACCCCTCCCAGGAGGGGTTTGAGCAAACCCTACTCCTTGGATGTTTTGTTGAGGATCCCGGTTCAGGCGTGGGTTAGACCAGAGGCTCCTGAGGTCCCTTCAAGCTCCGAGTTTCTGGGATTCTATAACTTTTGAAAACTGTAGCATAAGAAATCATTTTTTTCCACCAATAATCATGCTATAATCACTGCTCAACTGATCCCTTATATAAGAGCTAAAAGAATGACGGTCCCTACAGAAGAAATACACAGTTGGCTAATTGACCCAAAACAATAGTAACAAAAGCTCCCATTAACAGAATCCTTTCTGATTTACTTTCCAAAGTAGGCAGTGCAAGTATCCCTAACCTTATTTTACATATGGTGAAACCTAGGCTTAAAGAATTTAAAGTGGCCTGTTTAGAGACACACAATTCTCTAGCAACAAAGCCTGAATTCCAACCCCAGTCTCTACTCCAAGTCTTGCAGTCCTTATGTTCTACCCCACCATCTCTCTTTACACCATATTGCATCTACAAGTCAAGGGAAATCCTTATTGTATAACTTCAGTGGGCCACTCTATTGCATTGTAGAGATCTTTGAACTCTCAGCTACCTTTGAGAACTGATATGAAGCAAAAACAAACGGCTTCTAAGCTTGGGCTAATCTTTTGTATTAGCTCATTAATGAGTCTGGATTCCTTCCCAATTTTTCATGGTGTCCTGGGCAAGGACAAAGGCTCAGGCAATGGGGGGCAGTGATCCCTCTGCCTGACAACAAGCAGTGGCTGGTCCTACTCACTGGTGAACAAATTCCTCCGGTCTTTGATGGTGCGACCAATGGAATGCCACAGCCCTTGGAATGGCGGTTGCCTGCTCCAGGTCCTTCAGATAGGGCTTTGGGAATTCTGGCTGACACTGTGTCCCTGGTGTCTGTAACATCACCCCAACAGCTGAGAGTGATAATGTCAAACGGGAGCTTAGGACTTAGGACCCCCTCACTGGTGGAATTCTTCCTGCTCGGTCGGTATGTTAAAGACACATACGCGTAGAACATGTGGCTCAAGCTCGTTCTAAATGCCTCATGGAAGACACCTGCCAATAAGAACACCATGTCATGGTCTTTAAATATAGGAAATCCTCACCACTCTCAATTGGAAAGCCAAATAAAAGAGGAAGATAAATGAACTTGCCCACAACCGTACAGCTTTGAAGTCCTCCTCCCAGAGCCCATCTTTCCATGAAAAGTCCTGGGTGGGGGTGGGAATAAAGATGAAAACTAACCTCCCGGATTATGTGGTGAGGCCTCCTGAGCTGCACAGTCAGGGCAGCCAGCATATTTATAGAGCTTGCATCTAAGTGCAGGGTACAAACCTGAGAGAGGCTGAGGAAGCCCATTTTAAATACATTCCTTTGTATTTTCTCCTTGACCACCTTCATTTTCTATCCAGCCACAAAAGGAGGCAAAAGCATTAACCAAAGCCACAGTTAGGAATTCCAACACCTGTGGCCAGGGCCAGGGCGGACATGCCAACTCTTGTGTGCAGTAGGAGAAAACTAGAAATAGAGGTCATGGAGGATAGGAAAACTGAGGGGCAGGAGTTGGGGTAGTTAGGGAGGAGGGAGACTGGGCCAGAGGCTGAGGCTTCTAGACAAGATGAAATGAATTTTTAAAGAGAGGTGGTAGCCAAGAGGCGGGGGCAGAAGAAAGTGCTGAAAGTGGCGGTGAGGAACAAGGTGATGCCAAGGCCTTGTCTTGCTCTGTGAATCAGGGAAACATAGGGGAAGTTAGGCTTGGGGAGGGTGCCAAGAGATATTAGCCTCTTAGGAGAAAGTTAGGTTTCAGTGAGTATCTGAAACTGAAAAGAATATGAGAAGAAGATATCCAGGATAATGAATGATGGATTGATCGATGGATGGATGGATGCTAATGCTAATGATGGTAATATCAGCATCTGACATAGGATCACAGAATCCTAAAGTTATTGCTGAGAGACCTCAGAGGTGATCTAATCCAACTCCCTCATTTTACAGATGAGGAAACTGAGGTCCAGGAGGTAAAGTAACTTGTCCAAGGTCACACGTAGTCAACATCAAAGATGGGGTTATTTTAAGATTTGCAAAGCACTCTATATAAGTTTTCTCACTTAAGTCTCCAAACAACCCTCTGAGGTAGGTACCAGAAATATCATTCACGTTTCATTTGAATTAATCTGTGTGACCATGGGCAAGTTGGGTCTTCTGACTCCTAATTTCTTCCTTGATAAAATGAGCAGGTTGTGATAAATGACCTCTGAGGTCCCTTCTAGCTCTAAATGTATGTGTAGTAGTGAGACAGAGGAGGGGGATGCATACCTCTAGGTTATAAGGAGGAAATGGAAGATTCAAATTTGTCCAAGATTTGCTCATGACGTAGGGCTAGTACGTCAGAAGCAGGATTTGAATCCAAATCTGTCAGAACTCTTCCTACAGCACCAGGCTGCCTCTCAGGATGGAGAGCTTCTTAATAATAGAGGAGTGCCCCAAAGAAGAGATATGAGAAGATAACTCCTCCCATTCTTTTGTAGAGGTGGGACATCCATGGGTATGGAACATTGTTTTTCTTTTCAGATTCAGGTCAACCAATATTTGACTTATTGGTTTTGCTGATTTCCCCCCCTCATTTTCTTTTTTTCCCTTTCAAAAAATTCTCTGTTACATGGGATGGCTATCTGAGAGGGGGGTGGAGAGAGAAATGCAGAAATTTAGGTAATATACAAACAAAAGCTCTCAATACAATTCCTTAAAAACAAAACACCACCACCACCAAAAACAACAGAGGGAAGACATAACAGTGGAAAGGGAGGGACTGAAGAGGGCTGGGAATGAATTTATTATCAGGTTGAAACTAGTGGCTGCCTTCACTGCTGATTTCTACCCTATCCCTTTGCTGACCACCTACTGATCCTAGATGACCTGTGTGGGACATTAGTTTGATGGGAAGGTGGTCTCTGGGACAGAGATGGAATGATGATGGGACTGTGGGGGACCAGATGATAGAGCAGGTTGGTTGGGTAGCTGGTACTCTCCTGGAGTTGATAAGAAGTACTTTTCTTGCACCCGGGACAAAACCCCAATTGCTTCCGTGCTAGTTCCATTCCTTCTTGAAGCCATTAAACAATCTGAATGAGGGCTAGCCAAGTCAAAATTCCTCCAGTCTCCCTAAGGTCCAAATTCTAAGACAGAGGAAGAATCTTTTCCATTGCTTATTCAGAAATCCGAATTCAAACTTGTTTTCTATCCAACTTAAACATTGCTAAACTGAGGCAAAGAGAACCAAATTATTGAAAGGTCACTAGGAAGCTGAACAGCAGCCCAAGAGACACTGTTGAAAGACAAGAGCTTTCCCTATGGATCCTCACATAGCATCCTGCTATGTGATAACTCTTTAAAATTAGGCAGCATCGTAGAGTGAGAAATACTAGATCTAGGCTCAAAGAAATCTGGTTTGAATTCATCTTGATACCTGTGTGACCATGGGTAAATTGCTTCTTCTGCGTGAACCCTTATTTCCTCATCTATAAAATGAAGGCACTGGGCTGGATGCCCTCTGAGGTCCCTCCTAGCTCTAAATGTATGAGAAGTGAGGTAGAGGTGGGGTTATAAATCTAAAGTCCTTGGCTTGGCACAAAAAGCACTTCACAATCTGGCTCCAGCCTCTACTTTCTGGGGTAGTACATATTACTCTCCTTCAGGCACTCTAAGCTCCAGCCAAATTGGCCCACTAGCTGTTCCCCAAGCTTGTCATTCATCTCCCCTCTCTGTGTATTTGTACAGGCTGTTCCCCAGGTCTGGAATGCACTCCCTCTTTACCTTCATAGCTTAGAATTCCCAGCTTCCTTTAAGGCTTAGCTCATGGGCCACTTCCTAGAAGAAACCTCCCATGATGATGTGTTTATGTGGCCAAGGTTTGCTAAGACCCAGGGAGATTCCAGAAGACCTGAATTAGAAAGACTTTGGGATTTCTTTGGGTACAGGTGTCGAGGCAGAGAAGTAGGAGGAAAGAGAACCACAACATCCCTCTGCATACTTGTCCCAAAGGCAGGGAGGGAGAGTAGGGTCCCCAGAAGCTGACACAAGTTGCTTAATTGGACCAGAAGTGGACTGAAGAAAGGCAGAGGAAGTCAGAGTGGCTGATCTCAGCAAAGAGGTGTGCGTCCAGTTGGATTTAACTGGCAGTTTCAGTGTGTCCAGTCCACAACTTCCTTCTCCCCCTGTTTCCACCAGAGAATTGTCCTGGGGGGGGGGGGGGGGGCTGAGGGGGAGTTCCTTGTCACTAAATCTGCCCAATCACTTTCCTTTCTAGTGCCCCCTCCCCCCACCAATGGGCAAACAGAGCCGGGGGAGGGAAGGGAAAGAAATCAACCCGAGTGAAATGTTAGAGTTGTCTGTTACTATTCATTGTTTTAATATCTATTGAATTCTCTATATTATTTGCCACTGCTAATAAATCACATGGCCTTTCAAAGGGAATTGTCAAGTCCTATGAGTTCAGGTGGTTGAGACTGAGGGAAGTCAATGGGAAAACTAGGCACTCTCTAATTAGAGAGAGTTATAATCTTTGGTAATTTCCAAGTAGATTCCAGAGCATACTGGTTAGACTGCCTTTGAACCTGGGGGAAAATAGTGATCAAAGGGATGAACGCAGTAATGGTGTGGTTGTCCACATATGTAGCTTTTAGCATAACTTGTAGCCTAACACTTCACATTCCCACCCTGTATTAATACCCACCTCTCCCCTCCATTACATATAACTATTTGGTTATAACACCTGTAGAATATAAACGTTTCAGTTTCGATTTTTCTTTGCATCTGTAGCACCTAGCACAACACTGGACACTTACCGTGCTTGCAGCTTCACTGAAGCCAATGAAAGACCCATCCCTAGACCCTTATTTAATTCTATCATTTTGCAAGGGAAGAAACTGAGGCTTTTGGCAAGAGAGAGAACAGCAAATGAACTTTCCATAGAGAGAGGTCACATTCAGTTTTCTTTCATGAAAAATATTAACAAACAACAGAAAAGACAACATTATTTGGGCCCAAGATTTCATTGCTTCTTCCGTTGACTTCCCCCACTTGCCCTCGTTGGACTTTAAATACCTTTCCCAAACTTTGGCATATTATGCAAGGATAATGAAAAGCCACTAAACTTTAGAGACAGAAAGTTCAGTCTTAATTAGTTAGGTAATGTTGAACTTGGATCATTCTTGAACATGTGAGTTAAAACCATCCCTGGAATGAACCTCTGGCACAACACAAAACACTCCTCAGGTCTCGTTTACATGTATCCTCACAATAAAACCAGGAAGAGTCATAAACTCAGGATGCCTATCACCAGGGCAACAAATTACCTAGTCTAGGGGTTGCTAGTAAAGAAAATGCTAAGTCTTACTGGAAATTTCTAAAGAAAAAAGGACTGCTCCCCCTTTATTTATCATATTGAGTTCCTATGTCTATAGGGCTTTAAGATTTATAAAGCACTTTCCTCACAAGGACTCTGAGACACCAGGAATACAGGGATTACCATTCCCATTTTACAGATGAGAAAACTGAGACCCAGAGAGGAGCTAGGTTTGCCTAAGGTCCCATGGATAGAAAATGCTGGAAATAAGACTCAAACCCTGGTTTTCTAATGCAAATCCAGTGGAGTTTTATATCTATTATTCCATACAGGTTCTCTTCCCATTTTTCCTCCGTATCTCATTACATAGTATAGTGGAGAAAAAAAAGATCTTAGGTAAGGCACTCAACCTCTTGGGGTCTAGATTTCTTCATCTGTAAAAAGAGAAAGGAGGATTTGGATCAGAGAGCCTTTAAAGTCTCTTGTAGCTCCAAATCTAGGCTTCTATACTCCTAATTCAGAATTGATATTGTGCATATTCTATTTCCATTTGGAGCTACAATACATGTGCGTACATGCACATGTGTTCAACAGTGAGAGTACTGAGGACATCATGCTAAGAACAGCCTACCGAAGGACATGGTGAGTTCATTTTTTAAACCAGACTTAGACTTTGGAAAACTAAAGATCATTTTTCTTGTAGTAAAAAGAATTAGCCGACATATTCCAAAACATGTTTATCATTTTAAAAAAAGTCTTCTGTCATTTTCCCTAATAGCCTTAAAATATCATTACCACGTCTGGTGACTTTAGAGAACATGTGTTTTTAATATCATAATTACTACATGCCACTTAATAACACTGCATCAAAAAGAATTCCCAAAAACTGTTTTATTCAATTTCTTTTTTTTTATTCAATTTCTTGCTGTTTGAATGGTTGGCTCTGCTGAGAACATATAAGCCCGCAGGTAGTTAAGTTGGGCTGTTGACTTCAGTTCTGCTACAATATTGTTATTTCTGTTGTTTAGTTGTTTTGATGTCCTGTCTGACTCTCTGTTACCCCATTTAGGGTTTTCTTGTCAGAGATCCTGGAGTAGTTTGCCATTTCCTTCTCCAGTTCATTCTGCAGATGAGGAAACTGTGGCAAACAGGGTCAAGTGACTTGCCCAGGGTCATATACCTAGTAAGTGTCTGAGGCTAAATTTGAATTCAGATCTTCTGGACTTTGGGTCCAGCATTCCCTCCACTGCAGCGCCACCTAGCTGTCCTTTTATACAATACATTGCAACAATTTACTGTGTGACCTTAGACAAGTCTCTTCCCCTTTCTAGGCCGCAATTTCCTCTTCTGTAAAAAGGGGGAGTTTGACCAGATGCTCTCTGAGGTCCCTGCCAATTCTATGTATGGGTCATGGCACATTTTTAAACACGGAGAGTGAGTCCAAAGGGGACCAGCTTAGTGGCTCCTTCACAGCATGGTCATGATGCTGTGAGCGTGTGCATATTTATCCTTCGTTGCTGAAGAAGACCACGCCATCAGAGAAATAACGACATGCCTTGTACTTGACTGTGTTTTGAGTGAGGGAGGGCTGTGCAGGTCACCAGCCTCACTTCTCCTCCAGAGCCATCTGAAAATGACTTGAACTAGGTCAAGAGCAGAAAAGGGGTGTGCGTGTGTAGGTGTGGTACCCAAGTAGAGCCTTGAAAGGAGCTAAGGATTCTAAGAGAGGGAGATGGGGAAGGGGGAGCATTCTAGATAGACAGAGTGGGAGAGCTCTGGACTCCAACCTGATTTGCGTTCTCATACCAGCTCAGTCGTTTAACTGGTTCTGTGAATGTGGACAGATTATCTTGTACGTCAGGGCCTCAGTTTCTTTAGTTGACTCTGTGAGGTAGACCACAGAAGGAGGAGGAAACCTGTTTGACAAAGGAGGAAATGCTGATTTCGAGGAGGGGATAGGCCAAGGTCAGCTACTAGGACTCCAAGCCCAGGGCTTTTCTTCTCTAATGCCACTTGACCTCTGGATGGAGATAGCTTTGAATGGAGATCGTTTGCATGAACAATATTTCCAGTGTCTCTTGAAGGGTTAACCCTAATGAAGACAGAGACAAGCTATTCCAAGGAAATACAATCACACTTGAGGATTGCCAGATTGACAAAGTCAGTTTCTAAAGGGTCTATAAAATCCATTGGTTCTTGGCTGGTCTCAAACAGTTTCAATTCCACTCACCTCCCAGGCAAACTCAAGATGAGATTTTGACAATTCAAACAGCTTCACTTACTCTCACAAATTCTTACTCTGTGCTGTGTGTGTATGTGTGTGTGTATGTACTGTGCCCCTGGCATGATGGGAAATCTGGTCACTGCTAATGCCATTTGAGAAATGTAACAGCATATTAATTTAGTTCAACAAATATTTTTATTAAGCACATATTATGAGCCTGTCCTGTGCTTGACTGGGGGTACAAGGACAAAAATGTCTTTCCTTAAGGAGCTTGGAAGCTTTGGAATCAGAGGATTTTAGATTTCAAGGAAGAGGTGACCTCCCACAGGTCTCTTTTCACAGATCAGGAATTGAAGCCAGAGAAATGAAAGTGACATGGTGCTAGCAAGTGACAGAGCTGGGATTCCAATTTGGCTCCTCAGACTCCAGATTCAGTTCTCTCACCACCGTACTGTGCTGCTGTGTATCCAGAGAATTCTACTACAGGGAGATAGCAATGCCAAGAGGACTGAGAAAATCTGAAAGCAAGGCGGGCCTGGGAAGCAGTGGGGGCGGGGTGAGGGTATATGTAGAGGGCATCATGGAGGAGATACCAACTGAGCTGGGCTTTGAAGGAAGGGAAAGCTTTTTCCAGGTAGAGATGAGAAGGCAGCTTGTGAGCTGGAGGGATGAGATTTGGGGAGGTAACCTGTGTGAATAAATTCTCATTGAAAAGGACCTTAGGGGATCATCTAGTCCAAAAGCCTCTTTTTACAGAGGGGGAAACTGAGGATCAAATTGGTGATATGACTTGCTCGATGTTACAAAGTACTAAAGACCAGAGGCTGAGGTTCAAAAACAGGTCCTCTAAAGACCCACAGCTAATGCCTGGCTCCCCCTAAGCAACAGAAGAATGGCTTGTTCATACTACGCAAGACTACAAACCAATTGCTCAAAATTCAGGCATCTTTTAACAACACTCACATACCTCCCAAGCCAATTTCTCTGCAGGAAGGGGACGGTGGTTTTTGAAAGTTTGCAAAGCGTATTAGAGATGGAGTGGCCCCTAGAGGTCATCTGATCCAGCCTCCTCCTTTTACAGAGGACACCAAGCTCTGGAAAAATGCTGAAACTTGTGTAAAGTACCAGGTGCAAGCGGGACATGGAGAATTTGAAGCCAGGCCTCCTTAATCTAAGGCCATGGCTCTTTCCACAGTGTCACACATTTTATGGAGAAGGAAACTGAGGCCCAGGAAGGGGAAGGGACTTGCCAGGGTCAGACAGGAAGCAAATAGCAGAGCCAGTGTTTGAATCCTGATTCCAAGGCCAAAGCTCTTTCTGCTTCACTATGATTCACTAGAGAAGGCCCAGAAAGTCTAATTTAGTACAGCCTACTCCCAGTAATGAGAGCAAAGGACTCAGCTGGATGGACCTGAGAGGCCACTTTACAGATGAGAAAACTGAGGCCAATGGAGGGCAAATGACTGACTTGTTGTCATAAAGCAAGTTAGTGGCAGCTGGAACTAAAACCATGCTGCCCCTCTTTTGGAAATGGGTGGCCCAGAATGACACATTGTTCAATCTCTTTCCAGTGGAGAAAATAATAGGACACAGACCTCAGTGTCTTGGGTATCGTGCTGGTAATGATGGGGCTGCCTAAGCTGCTGTTTAGGGTCTAGAGCTGCTCTGCGCAGTCTTCCCCTTATGTCTGACTGCTACAAAGGAGACTCCAGTGTAGCCTAGAGAAAGGGGAGCCAAGGCCTTACGTGGAAAGAGCCAGAAGCCTTGGGTTCAAGGCCTAGATCTATCACTTTGGGCCTTGCTGTCTTCTCCTACAAAATGGGATTAAAGAGAATTACACTGCTTTCTTTCCAGGGTTGTATGGGGAAAGAAAGCTTGTTGGAAGCTGGAAAGCATCATCTAGATAGTGGTTATTATGACTCGGCAAAGCTATAAAAATGGGAGAAGAGAAGAAAAAAGCAACATGAAAGCAATACAATTAAAGGCATTGGACCATATGTCTCCCAGATAAGGAGTCAGGGATTTGACTCCCAGTGGGGTCCCTCAGCTTCTCATCAGCCAGGAAAGAAAAATCTGGCAGTGGAAATGTTGCTGGCACTGTTTTCATTTTAAAGAGAGGCAATGTGGTTGTGATGACCATGCCACAGAAGCCTCTTCGTTCTGTAAGTTCATTCCTTCCCTGGACTTCTCACACTAAAAGTACTCTCTGCCCTTCGATCCCCAGGCTTGCCAGGTTCCACAGCACACTCTCTGGACTTTCTCTTGGGTGTCAAACCTTCTCCTGCTCTACCCACACTTCACCCGCCTTCCCTTTTTTTTTCTTTTATGTATTATCGTCATTAGAATGTATACTTCTCAAGGACAAAAACTGTCTTTCAATCTATATTTGCATTCCCAGTGCTTAGCATGGTACCTGGCACAATGTAAATGCTTAATGAATGTGTGATGACTTGCCTTGTCCAAGATTACACAGATGGAAATAGCTGAACCAGGATCCATATCCAGTTGTGACTTTTGCAGGACCCAGAAGTCCCAAAGAGCTTATGTTTCCTGACCCTCAGTCCCATGTTCTTTCCCTACTCTGTCCATCTTTATGGAATGAATAGGTATTGGCTGCTTTAGTTTCAACTGCTTATACCTGGAATGAAAACAATTTCTGGAATTTCTTTCATTTGAACCTGACCCAAAACTGGAGAAAAGCAATAAATTGTTGGATTTCCTTGGAAGCAATACTGTCTGTGGCAGGTTCCAGTCTGACTACATTACCATGGCCCCGTTCCTCTGAACAGGAAATCAAATGTTCCTGATAAAATCCACTAAGGATAAATGGCCCACAATAGCACCACACTGCTCCTGTCTGCTGGTCATTACCATTAGGTTCTGGGCCTTGGCGTTCAGAACTGCAAGAAAAACGTAAACTGGTCACAAAGCAATTCAAGGATTGACATGGATGACTTAAATAAGCTAAACGCCTCCCCCCAGACCCCGTGATAAATCCTGCCACAAATCCACCACTGAAAAAGGAAATGAAAAGCTCCCCTTCTTGTTCCCTTTCCAGGCATGGGAATGTGACATGTGAACTTGGGCCTGAAAGAAGGGGGAGGCAGGCTGCACCTGCAGCCTTCCCAGGCAAAGGCCCAGAGCCTGACCCTGGGCTCAGATCCTCAAGGTTAGCCTGCCGAAGAGCCTGTTAGTACAGAAACAATGTTACTTATACTGCTCAGGGTCTATGTTATTTCCAGGGCTATCAATACCAGGCATCATCTACAAGGCAGCTGCAAATTTCTCAAAGAGAATGAAGTTATTTGGGGGTATTCTACAAGGCCAGAGGAGGGCCAATAGGATGGCAAAAGGTCTCAAGAAGGTGTCCCATGAGGATCCGTTTAGAGAGCAGGGTAGGGAGGCGCAGGGGAAAGGGCACTGGTTTGGGAATCGGGATATGGGACCCAATGAAGACTCTGCTTCTAGCTACCTGTGATCTTAAGCAAACCACCTAACCTTACTAAGTCTCATTTGAACCACATCCCTAAGAGTCCAGCCATCTCTAAGGCTATGAACCGATTGTAGCACCTGTAAATTCTAGGAGTCATTATCCTAAGTCCCACTCAAGCTAACAAGGGCCAGGCCACATACACTTTCCTTTCAGGATTCTAGGGGTATCCCTGAGGGGATGGGGTTTGTCTTTTTAATGCTACTAGCTCCGAAGCCCCCACTGATGTGTTTTCAGTCTTGATTATCAGTTGAGATCAATTAATCAGCCAAATTAAATGAGCTTTTCTAAAAGAGTTTACTAAAGTAGTATAGTAGGCACATTTGATATAAAACATCCTTCAAAAAGACTGTGACATACGTTCCCAGAAGTCCCTACAGAGTCTAGGGGAAAGTGGCTTCGAGCTGGGAGAGCATGTGCGGCCAAAGGGTAACGCTTTGCTTTTGGTTGCTGACTGTGCTTTTGCTCTCCTTTGTGAGGTGCGTATATATGAAGTCCCCCAGGCCTAGTGTTGCTTTTCTGCTGGGTTCCTTGTGGAACTGCAAATTAGCCTTCCTGTACTATACCCAGCCTATACTTCTCTCATGATACAGACACTGCCCCACCATTGCTGCTGAACTGAGAGAGAAGGCTAGAACCATCACAGGAAGTGCGAAATCCTCTAGAGGCTTGGAAGTTCACATAGTGCTCCTTCCATCAAGGTCCAGGGGAGGGGAAAGGGGACCGAGGCTGAGGCAAAGGTCCAAAGCTTCTCTTCCCCACTCTTAAAGCAATGCCTCCTTCGTGGTTTTGCTGGACGCTTCTCTGTCATCCGGGCCCCAAACTGGGTTGATATTTTATAGATGAAGACCAAGGCTGTGCTATAAGCAGGCATAGCGGTATACTACATGGGGCACCAAAAGCTGACTCACAATGGCATTTGCTTTCGGGCCCCACCACTGATTTGTCAATTTGATTGTGTGTCCATGACACCGAAGCATCATATCAGTTTAGTTCACCTTCGATCTGACCCAAACTCAGTGCTTGCTACGATGACCCTTTCCTGTAGGGCCAGGAATCAGGAGGAAGGTCAGCTGATGTCATTCACATAAGTAGTTCTAGTCGGGATCAATCTGACTATAGCATTTCTCCATGCTTCTTCTGCTAGCACAAAGGCATACTCTGTGTGCACTACAGAGTAGCCCAACCCAATAGCTTAGGTATACACAGACACCCTCCCCAATACATACACATACACATGTACCTCTGTGCTGATCCTAGGAGAGAAATACCCAAACTAAACACTGCGGACATTGTAGCTACACATGATTGTGTGGTCCAATCACCAAGATAATTAAGTGGTTTGGGCCAAGTGACATCAGCCCCTTCCTTATTCGGCTTGCCCTAAACATTCTGGTGAAAGCTCTCATACGATCATCTCATGTTATCCCAGCAACCTTAGTACAGCAGGAGTTTCCCAAGGAGGTCTCTCATGTGCAACACAAGGAGCCTCCTATACCCTCTTTGGCCTCAGTGGCCACAGTGAGACTATCTCCCTGCCCTACTGACACCATCTATATGTTTGGATTTATTTTGGGGGGATGGAGAGAGAACCTAGTTAATTCATTAGGGTGGTGACTGAATTCACTGGATGTTTCAGTATCACAGATACTTTTTGCCTCAGTTTCCCCACTGATCAAAATAGGGACAATGTTGTTTCTCCCCTGGGGGCAATAAGAATGAGTTTCTGTCTGGAGCAATGAGATCTTAACAAGAGACAGAGGGAAGGGCTGTCATCTAGACGTAAGACAATGGAAAGCTGGATTTCTTTTCTTCTAGTCCATAGGTCTTGAGATGTGCAAAAACTTTGAAAACTATGAAGTGTTAACCAGATGAAAGGCATCTTCAGAGAGTCACAGTGCCATAGAGGGTTGGGGAGCAAAAGGACCTAAAAGGGACAGAAACTTGTCCAAGCCCCTCATTGCATTTGTCCAAGGTCCCACACAGAGTTCTCCTTGCATTTCTTATTTTCTTCTTCACAGCTTCCCCAATGCTTCCTTTGAGGGCTGACACTCTTCCTATTTTGAGTTCTGGCCAAAATGTGGCCTTTTTTAAGGTCTGAAAACACTTGGTCCAGCTGTTCCAAGTACTGCAGATTAGGGAAAATCCTTTAGCACAGATGCTTTGAGCTGGGAGCATTCAGGCAACTGAACAGCAACCATTACAATTGGCCCCAAGCTCATCCTTCATGAGAAGCAGGTGCTTACTCATTTACTTATTTATTTTTGCTTGTTCTGAGAGGAAGTGGAATTGCTCATGGCCTGTATGTAAGATGTGAAAGCAGGGAAGCAATGGAATCCCTAACAAATTTGACCATGCTCCCTGTCAAGGTCCATTTGGGGCTCTGCAGGATGAGGGGAGGGCTGGAGGAAAAAGGAAAAGGGAAAGAACTGGAAGAGTTCATGGGATCACAGATATGGAGATGGAAGGAATTTCATAGGCCATCTAGTTCAATTCCTTCATTTTGCAGATAAGGAAACTGAGGCCCAAGGATCTTAAGTAATTTGATCAAGGTCATACAGTTGACAGAGCTGTGGCAGAGCTAGAATTCACATCCATATCTCATGATTCCAAAGTTAATATATTTTTGACTGTATCATTCTGAGTTAATATAAGGCTATTAAGTGGGACATACAGGAATGTTAGCCCAGTAAGAAAGGCAGGGCAACTTGACTGCATAGCTGGGAAGGCAACAGCCTTGGGTAATGGCCCTGAAGTGGGCAACAAGGGGTCACCGACACTGGGGTATGCTCAAATCCCCACATAAAAGGAAAGATAAGCACGGTTTTCACTGCTGCTGTTTGAAAATGTAGCTCTCAAGCATTACTGTTTAGATAGGACTTTTTAATATTAGAGGAGAAAGAGAGGAGACAGGTAAGGTCTCATTATAATAAAGCAGCATGGTTTCCTTCCAGCCTCAAATACTACACCTATAGTGAAACAACAATATTTTTCTATAGTTATGCCACACACGTAGTCCCATAGCACAGTGGTTTCAGATGTGTGTTTATGAGCACTAAAGAATTCTACACAAGGGTCACATCTTATTTCTTCATATCTGTGCAAAAATTCAGTTATATGTCACATAAGATAACAAGACTGCTCATCTAGCTTTGAGGAGAAATATGCAGTGAGTTATTCATCTCCTGATGAGGATGAGCAGCGCTGAACCACCCACAAGTTCATTCCCATCTCATCTTCCTTGTACCTGTCTCTGAGCATGTTTTCATAATGTCCCTTCCTCTTCCTGGCCAACTATCTAAACTTCCCTCATACTTTAACACCCATTTCGATCCCAACTTCCCTCAAACCTTTGTTGTACAGTCCAGCCCACACTGACCTCCTCTCCTCTCAACTAACCCTGGTCCTTACTTTCTCCCTTTCCTTTATCACGTAATATGTGTATGGATTCATATTTGTATACATACAGCTATTCAATCCATGTTCTGTACATTTTTCCATTATAATATCCTCATTAACATCATTATCAAATATTTATTCTACACTCACCAAGTACATAGTATTTTACTAGCCACTAGGGGAGTAACATTCAAACACTCCTCCACTGTAGTGAATCATGAACCACAGTACTATTGTTGAGCTTTTTCAAACACAGGCTAAGCCTTATGAATGTTTCTCTGTTTAAAAAAAAATTAAACTAATATCATCACACAGAAGCCCCAATACTGGACCAGCAAGTGCTCTGAATTGGTCTTGAATGCAATTGACAGGTTTCTTTTTCCAAGAGGTAGGAATTAGCACCTCTGAGTCACTGGGACAAGGATGGCTGTGCTTCCTTGGGCCAGGATAACTCACTTTTCCCCATCATTCCCTATCAAACACTAATCTAAACCAATTGGGCCACCCCCACTCACTAACAACCACCACCTACTTTGGGTAAGGATAGATGAGACTTGTAGACAAGCGTCAATAGGGATTACGAAGCCCTGGGAAAGGAACTGAAGATTTTAGCAGGGCATAAGTGAGGGTGGAAGGAGTCCCACAAAATATTTGTGGGGATTTCAGATGGAGCAAATTCAACAGGGACAGAGCACATGGAATGCTCCTCCAATTTAGATATCTTTTAAGTTCCTAGTGATTGTGTCCACATCAGTACTCCTAGAAAAATGTGAGTTGACATTAGTGCTTGTGAACAGCCTAAGTTAGAGCTTCAGGACAGTGGGCTTTGGGTAGGGCTGAGGCTGAAAGAGAAGTGCCAATGCCCACAGAGAGGATGTTGGCAAAATGGCCAATATGGGCCACAGCAGCCCTGTTTCTCATTTTGCAGTTTGGCTCTGACCTCCCTTTCCAGGCCTACGGGACCCAACGTATGTTCCCTGCTTCACCACTTTGCCCAGGCTGGCTGTTCCCCAGGCTTGCAATATACTTCCTCTTTACCTGTGCCTCTCAGAAGCCCTAGGCTTTTGTTAAAATTCAGCTCAAGTACCACCTGCAACATGAGACCTTTCTTGATTTGCTCAATTGTTAGAAGTGCTCGACCAAATGACTTTACATTAATTTTTCTGTGCATGTTCTGTGTCTCTCTTCCCTCCTCACCCCCCCCCCCCCCCCACACACCACCAGTGGACGAAAGGGTTCCCTCCTGGGTCACCTTTCATTGAGCACATGCCATTTTCCTTCCTACCTGGTTAATGTGCTTCAGCTTGTCGATAATTTGACTTATTATTGGCTCAGGGCCTTTTGTTTTAATGTCATGAGTGTTGGTCAGACCTTTGGATTCATTCTTGGCCACCTTCTGGCTGTACCTAGGGAAGGGAAGGGGTTCGAGGGGAAAGAGAAAAAAAGGTATGTCACAATAGAGTCCCAAGCACCATGAGGCCCACCACAATCTTCAAAACCACACTCAGAAGGATACTACGAAACAAAAGACGACTTACTTGGGTGAATGAAAACTACCCTGGGCTGGGAATCAGGACAGAGAAAGAGGCAGGGAAGGAGATGGACCACAATCAAGCGGTTCAAATCCTAGCTCCCCTGCTAACTAGTTGTACAATGCTGGGTAACCTATTTCCCTTCTTGGGGCCTCAGTTTTCTCATCTGCAAAATGGCAGTGATAGCACTCACACTCCCTTTGTCATGGGGCTGTTGTACTGAAAGTCTTTTGGAAACAACAATGCACAACAGGCATGGGAATTTCTATCATTTTTATTATTGCTCTAAGTGGGATTGATTTAAAGGGTAGGTGGAGGGGTGTGTGTGTGTGTGTGTGTGTGTGTGTGTATGTGTGTGTGTGTGTGTGTGTGTGTGTGTGTGTGTGTGTGTGTGTGTGTGTCTTTTCCTCCAGTTTAAGAGAGAGAGGTTTCTGGCATGCTCTTGGCCTCCTCCTTTTCCTCCCTCCCTCTCCCCCCCCTCCACTTCCTGCAGGCCTTGTGGCTGGATTTCTTTTCAGGAGGCCTTCCCAGGCCCTTTGCCACATAAATTAAGCCCATCGGCTTCCCCCCTGGGCTCGATATGGGAAGAAAGTATATGGGCTTGAGCGAATGTTTTTAATATATTCCCCCAGGACCTGCCATAGGTCGTGGCTCAAAAGTGAAGTGACAAGATTCCCATTGAAAGCCTTACAATGATTATAAGAGCAAGTGATGTTGGGGGTGGAGGAGAGCAGCTAGGCATGGCCACCGTGGGGCTCAGAAGGCTCTCCCTTCCCCAGCCCGCCAGGATGCTAAGTGACTAGCAAGGCTCCACCTCCGGCCAGATGCTGCTACCCCAGAGTTGGTTCCCATCTCTCGGGATCAAACACACATTTGTCTTTTTCTTTTCTCCTCCATACGGTAGGAACATCAAAAGACGGTGGACTGTGGAGAAAAAAAATCTACTTTGTGGGGGAAGGCATGGGGGGGGGGTGTTAGGTTTCCCTTTGGATCCTAAGGACAAAATACCTTCACAAAGAAACTAAATGACTGAGAATACCCTATAGTCCCTCAATCACTATGGATTTATTAATAATAATTATAACTCATTTCTATAGTACCCCAAGGGCTACAACAGACTTTTCTTACAACAACCCTTTAGGTAGTAAAAATAACAACAACTCACAAATTGATAGCACTTTAAGATTTACAAAGCTCTTTCCTCAAAAGAATCACATGGGAATATTAAGGAATTATTATTATCCGCATTTTAAAGATGAGAAAATTGAGGTTCAGTGAATAATACTAACATTTATGTAGCACTTTAAAGTTTGCCAAGCATCTTCAATTTAACGATCAACATTTGCTAAGCACCTACTGTGTGACAAGCACCTACTGTGTGAAGAGCACTAGAGATACAAAGACAAAAGTGAATACAGTCCCTGCCTTGAAACAATCTAGCCAGAGACGACTCCTATGTACATACATAGGGATCTACAAAACTGACAGGATTTCCCAGAAGCCTTAGTTAAAGCTATTAAAGCTTAAGCCAATAAAGCTAAATGAAGAGCTACTTAAGCTAGTAAGGCTTAAAACCTCGCTAAGACTTTTAGGACATCCATACTGTATATAAGGCAATTTTGAGGGTAGGGCATTTTATGTACGCTATCCCATTTGAAGAAGGCAACTACGTAGTGTGATAGTGGATGGAGGACTAGGAGTAAATCAGGAAGACCCCAGTTCAAATCTGCCCTCAGATACTGCCTAATTGTGTGACCTTGGGCAAGTCACTTTACCCTGTTTGCCTCAGTTTCCCCATCTGTCAAATGAGCTGGAGAAGGAAGTGGCAAGCAACTCCAGTATCTTTGCCAAGAAAACCCCAAAGTGGGTCACAGAGAATCAGATACAACCCAAATGACTAAACAACAACGAACATCCCATTTGAACCTTGCAATAATCCTGTGAAGGAAATGCCATTATTATCCCTATTTTAAAGATGAGAAAGCTGAGGCCTGGAGCGGTCAAGTGACTTCTCTATGGTCACATGGCTAATAAAGATCAGAGCTCTGATTTTAACATCTATCTTCGTGGTTCCCAGGGCAGTAGATTATTCACCCGAGCAGGCTGGTCTCTGGCATCCTTTATTCAGCTGCAGTAGTGTAATTGTGTTCTTGTCTATTAGCATTTCTAATCCCTAATTATGAAATTTAAGATCATCATGATTTGAGAATGTGTTCATATGATTTTCTTTGATTTCCTCCCACTGGGAGCAGAAGCATATGCCAATATTAGGAATATGCTTTGACAAACATGGTTCGCATGTCAGATGTGGGTGGGGTCCATAAATCTAACGTCTGACTTTTGGTAACAAAAAGCCAAATGTGTCTGTGGGGAGAGGGGGTAGCAGGAAGGATGGTTTATTGAAAAACAGATGAAGAACACATATTATTACATTCCTTCTAAAACTGAAAAGTTGGAAGTATTTGGCATATGTAACTTTGCAAATCAGTTTCTAAATGTGCTGGGTGACCTTGGGTAAATTAGTCTCTGGGCTTCATCATCTTCATCTATAAAATAAGCAGAGTGGACTAAATGAACTCTAAGGTCCCTTACATTTCTGACAGATTATGATTCTTTAATTCAGCCAGTCAACAAATATTTATTAAGTGTCTACTGTGTGTCAGGCATTGTGCTAAGCACCAGAGATACAAAGAAAGGAAGAAAAAAATCAGTCTCTGTTCTCAAGGAGATCACAGTCTAATGAAGCAGACAACATGCAAATGAATATATACAAACAAGTGGTAGACAGAATAAATTGGGGCTACTCAGCAGGGGAAATCTATAGCATTAAGGTGGATCTGCAAAGGGTTCTTGTAAAAGCTGGGATTTGAAGGAAGCCAAGGAGACAAAGAGTTGGAGATGAGGACAGAGAGAATTTTGGGCATGGAATTTACTGGATAGTCCAGTGAAAATGCCCAGAGCCAAGAGGTAGAAAAGTAAGAAGACCAGGGCCACAGAATTTTAGAGTATATGGAGCAAGGTAGGAAGGGGTGAAGACTGGAAAGATAGGAGAGGACTAGGTTATGAAGAGCTTTGAACACTAATGAGGATTGGATATTTGATCCTGGAGGTCATAGGGAAACACTGGAGTTTACTGAAAATTGGAAAGGGGTGTGATGTGACATGATCAGACTTATGCTTTAAGAATAAATTTACAGTGGTAGCCTTTGGTGGGGGGAGAAGGATGCTTTGAATAGATGCAAGGATTCATTATTTCATGGAGTCAGCTCACTGCTAACCTCCCTGTGTGTGTGTGTGTGTGTGTGTTCATCCTTCATTGCTGAAGAAGACCATGCCATCACAGAAATAATGACATGACTTACACTTGACTTTGTTTTGAGTGAGGGAGGGCTATGAAGGTCACCAGCCTCACTTCTCCTCCAGAGACATCTGAATCCAGTGAACAGATATTCATCAGGATGACTGGAGATGGCCCAGGATGAGACAACTGGGGTTAAGTGACTTGCCCAAGGTTTTCCTAATGTTAAACCAGTACTGCATTCCTGATATGAATCCAAGCTGGTCATGGTGTGTAATCTTTTTGATATGTTAATTTAGTCTTCTTGATAATATTTTACTTAAAATGTTTGCATCAATACTCCCTGTTTATAATACTGCTGGAGACCAAAATAGCAACACAGCTATCTCCTATGGCTCTTAACAGTCTACAGCTGAAATCCAATTCAACTGACTTTCTTGCTTTCTGTCCCTCTTGTCTAGTTCTCCATCTTGTTCACATGATTCCGAACCTTATAGATGAATTCCAAATCCATAACTCTAGCGGTAATCTCTCTGTTGAGCTCTAGTCCCACATCATTTTACACTATATAGCCCAAAAGCTAGTTCAAAATCAACATGTCCGAAACAAAACCTATCATTCTTGTCTCCCCCATTCCCCTCTTTTGAACTTGTCTATCTCTGTCAGGGGCAGAATCATTTTTCCAGGCACCTAGGTTCACAACCTCAGAGTCATCCTTGACTCATCATTCTTTTTTACTCCATCTATCTACTCAATGGCGACATTTGGTAGAATCCACCCCTGGAACATGTCTCTTCTCTGTCCCCTTCTTCCTATTCACACATTCTAGGTCAGGCTCTCATCACCTTTCACCTGGACTATTGCCATGACCTCCTAATTAGCCTCCTAATTAGTTTCCCTGCCTCAAGTCTCCCCCCTGGATCACTACGGAGTACTGTGAAATTCCAGGCTGGATGAATCAAAAGCTAATATTCAGGTTGCTGGGAGAAATATCAACCATCTCAGATATGCACATAATATTACTCTGATGTTAGAAAGCAAAGAGGAATTAAGAAGCCTCTTGATGAGGGTGAAAGAGGAGAGTGTAAAAGCTGGCTTGAAGCTTAACATAAAAAAAGAAAAACTAAGATCTTGGCAACTGGTTCCATCACTTCCTGGCAAATAGAGAGAGAAGAAATGGAAGCAGTGTCAGATTTTATATTCTTGGGATCAAAGATCACTGCAGATGGTGACTGCAGCCATGAAATTAAAAGATGCTTGCTCTTTAGAAGGAAAGCTATAGCAAATCTGGTCAGTGTACTAAAAAGTAGAGACATCACCTTTTGGACAAAGGTCCATATAGTCAAAGCTGTGGTTTTTCCAGTAGTAAGGTATGGCTGTGAGAGCTGAAGTATATGTAAGGAAAGCTGAGCTCTGCAGAATTGACACTTTCAAATGGTGGTACTGGAAGGAAGGGACTTCCGAGAGTCCCTTGGGCAGCAAGATCAAATCAGTCAATACTTACAGAAATTAATTCAGGCTATATTTCACTGGAAAATCAAATATTAAAGCTGAAGCTTAAATACTTTGGCCACATAATGAGAAGATGAGACTCACTGGAAACGACTGAGGTTGTGAAAGACTGAAGGCAAAGGAAAAGGGGATGGCAGAGGATGAAATGGAGAGATAGTGATGGAAGCAACAAACGTGAACTTGGACAGACTTCAGGAGACAGTGGAGGACAGAAGGGCTCGCTGTGCTATAATCCATGAGGTCACAAAAAGTCAGATATGATTGAACAAATAAACAATAACAACCTCAAGTTTCTCTTCTCTCAACTTTATCCTACACACATCTTCCAAAATGATATTCCTAAAGCACTGGCCTGACTATGTCGTTCTCCGACTCAGAACTCTCCAATAGCTTCCTGTCACCTCTATGATAAAGTATAACAAATTCCTGTGTTTCGGCATTTAAGATCCTTCACAACCTGGCACCCAGCTACCTTTCCAGTTTTACAGTCATACACGCTGTGCTCCAACGAAATTTGCTTTATTTCGATTCCTGGCACATGATGCTCAATTTCCTGTATGCACATTTTTGAAGAGGCATTCCCCCATGTCTGGAATATACTCTGCCAAGCCTAGAGGCCTGTATTGGGCTACCCGAGTCTTTCTTACCTGTCCCAGGTCTTCGGCTGGCCACGCCGGATGCACATATGAGAGAAAGGACGTTCCAGAGTCGAACAGGGGTTGAGCTTTATTTCAGGGAGTCGGTTACAAGTGCAGGGGGGGTCTTCCTTAGGAGGAAGAGGGGGAGATTTCCTAAGGAGGCTAAGCTTAAGGGATTGGAAGTAAAGTACAAGCGGGGAGAGAGGGGGAGGGGAGAGAGGAAAGAAAAGAAGCGGAGCCCTACTGTCCTCTTGGCTCCTCACGTGGTAAGAGAGAGTTTTCTGGCTTCCTCAATCCTACTTAATCTTCAGCCACACAGTTTGCATCTCAATACCATGCTGTTAGGTAACTAGGTGTGCTCCAATCCGGGACGACCTCGAGGGCAGGGAGACTCCACCCATCAGGTATCTCCGGGGGAGAGGCGGAAATACCCGAGCTAGCCGAGCTAGCTCAGTCTGACCTTCTCGAACCCCCGCTGTTCATGGAGGGCCCTCGTAAGACTCTAAGATTTAGAAGTCCCACTTTTACCCGCCCGAGACCGTCCACACGGAATTGAGCTTCCAGTCCCAACAATACTCCTTCACCACTTCCACTTTTCTTAGAATCCCAAAGCTCCTTCCCAGTTCAGGTCTAGTGCCACCTTCATTGTCTACAAAGTCTTTCCTGAACCACCCTCACGCCAGGTCTTTTTGCCCTCACCCCTCCAAACTACCTTTTATTTATTTTGCATATACTTGTAGAAAGCATAAGCACATGTCATCTCCACTCCTAATTCAGTCTATTGAAATCACTTGAGAGATAAATGAGACCAGGAACTGATTCTTTTTTGATATGTAGTAGGAACTTCATAATGATCTCTAAAATCTTAAAGTTTCACCTCATACCAAGCAAATTGGCAAAGATGACAAAACATAGGAATAGTCACTTTTGGAGGTATTGTGCAAAAACAGGTACATTGTTGGTGGAGCTGTGATTGAGTACGGTTGCACTGGTATGGTTATACCAGGAAGTAATGTGGAATTATGCAAATAATGTGGTTAAAATACTCATTCTTCTGACCCAGATATTCCACTGCTAAACATATGCCCCAAGGAGGTCTCTGATAAAAATAAAGGCTATCCAGGCACCCCAAAAGTGGACAGCATCACTTTTTTGAAAAGCAAAGAACTAGAAATCAGATGCCCATCGACTGGGAAATAGTTAAACAAATTGTGATACCTGAATGTAATGTAGTAGTACTGTGCTACAAGAAATAATATAGAAGCATGGAAAGAATTACATGAACTGATGAAGAGTGAAATAAGCAGAAACAGAATAAAATGCACCCAATGATGGTAAAAATGAAAATAGAAAGAATAGTGAAAAAACAGCTGAAAATAAATGCTGGAAAATGATAAATACTCAAAGAGGAAATATGAGAAGACCCCACCCAATAATCCTTTGCAGATGTAGAGGTGTAGTAAAGTGGGGGTCTGTGAATATGGAATATTGCATCAATTAATTTTTATATATTAATGTTATTAAATTTTTTTCTCTTTTTTTTCTTTTTATTCTTAGTTATAAGGGATGGCTTTCTGGCAGAGGAGAGAGAGAGAGAAATTTAGGTGATGTAAAAACAGATATCAATCAAAATTTATTTTAAAAAATAAATGCTGTTTTTGTTTTTGTTTTTATTTATTTTTTTTTTTTGCTTGAATGGTACAGGATGGAATAGACATGGCTAGACATAGGAAATGTGAGGGGAAAAAAGATATCTAGATTTTAGTAGGCAGTCATTTCAATATATGTTAGCAGTATTTTGCATTCTGTGTTCAGTTTTGAGCACTACACTTCAGGAAGGACATTGACAAACAGGAATACATCCAATAGATGGTGAGGAAATCATGCCAAGTGGGGACTGGTTCAGAGTGTTTAGCCTAGGGCAGTAGCTTTCAGATCTTTTTGGTCTCAGGACTCTTTACATTCTTAAAAACTGTTCAGGACCCCTGTGCCCCTAAAGACCTTTTGTTTAAGTGAATAATATCAGAAGTATTCTAGAATCAACTCATAGAGGCTCATAAAAACTGAGGGTTGAATATCAGTGTAGCATTTACCCCTCAGAAATCAGGAGGCAGGGTTTGGTTGATTGTTTCCTTAATTTCTAGACTTATAGGCTATTGAGAAAATGTTAATAATGCAAATTAAACTGAAAAGTATGGCATACTTTCGCAGAGTCGGTTGTGAAACAATTCACTAGCACACCCCTAGTGATATCCATTGACATTTACCATGCTAGAAATGGAAAGATCTTGGTATTATTACAAAAATAGTTTTGACCTTAAGGACCCCCTGCAAGGATCTCATAGACCCTCCCTCCTGGGGGTCCTCAGACCATACTGTAAGAAACATTGGTTAAAGAAAAACCAAGAGGGAGAAGAACCTTCAAGTATTTGAATAACAGTCCAGTAGAAGAGGGATTAAACTCCTTTTGCTTGTCCACAGAGGGCAAGACTGGGGTGGGGGTGAAGTTGTAGAATGGCAGATTTCAGGGGAGGAAAACAATTTCCTAACACTAAGAGCTTATCTAAATGAATGAATGAATAAATAAATGGAAAGGGCTGCCTGGAAAAGCAGTGAACTCCCCATCACTGGCAGTTTTCAAATGCAGTCGGAATGTCTTCATGTCAGCAAGGTTGCCAAAGGAATTCCTGTTCTGGGACAAGTTGTCCTAAAGGCCTTCTGAAGTCTCTCCTTACTCTACCACAAAGGGGAGAATTCCTCATCCATCTTCAGAAATTGGCTACTCATCTCTCCATGGTGAGGTCTCCAAGTATCAACTTTAGGAATCCTCCCTGTCCAGGGCATGACTTGATACTACTTTATATTTTTCTGCCCACTCATCCAGTTCAAGAGACGTTTCCATACTTTATCCTCTTCCAAAGGGCTGGAAGATGTCTGCTAACTTGGAGATTTCACCATGAACATGGCCGTTGATGTGAAATCACTTGAAAAGTGCTTTGGTAACCGAAATACATTGTTCTATCCACACCATCAATGAACCAGAGCAAATTATGTAAGAAGAGGCAGAAAAGATTTAACTGTCAACTTAGGTTGTCAGGAAGCAAGTGTCAATAGACGACACCTCTGTTGTTGCCTATAGTTGCAAAAACATAATTTCCCTATTAAATGTTTAAGTGGTAATATCCTAAAAGGCCATATGATGGGGATGTGTTACCTATCCACAAAAACCTCAGTATTTTCTTTTGATTGTGTCTCTACCTCTATCTCTCTCACACACCTTTCTTGATTTTCTCTCCTAATATCCATCCCAACCCTGGCCCAGTACTACCAACCTTACTGTTGAAACAAAATGTTTTCTCAAACTGGATGAGTTCTCCAAAACTTGAGGTCATTATGTAGGGGCTAGATAAGATAACTAATTAATAATAACAGTGATTGTAAAGACAATGAACATTTATATATTAATACAAGCTTTACAAAACCCATTAAATACTTTGTCTCTTTTAATAATGTTAGCCCCAAGAAGCAGGTATAAAAGGTCATTTGCAGATGAGGAAATTGAGGTTCGGAGAAGCCCAGGGTTACGTAGCTAGTATGCATCAGAAGGGGAATTAGGATGCAAGATTTCCTAAGACCAATATTCTAATTCTATCATATGTGTGTATATATGTATGTATATATGTGTGTATACATTGTATGTATATATATATATAATGTATGTGTATGTATGTATACACACAAATACCCCACATATCATATCTCTCTCTGGGATGTCACAAAAAGGACTTCTCTTCAAGTAAAATTTGGTCTAGACAGCTCCCACATACCTATTCCAGCAAAACCTTGACATTTTCACAACACTGAATAACGATAGAGAAATCCAGTGAGACAATATGGTAAGTGATTTCTTCCATCCAAAAACTAGACAGAAAGTTATCCAGAAGCCCACTATCAATAGGAAAGGGACTTGTCCACCAAAGCTGTGCCAGCTCACCAGTGAACAAGACACTTTTGCCTGCAAAAGAAGGAACAAATGACTTCATAAAAACTGCAAGCAAAGACTCAGTGGGAAAAAAATTGTTTTCTATGAGGACTATATGAACACCTAGAAGACATCAAGGAAGAGATTTTTTTTTTAAAATTAAGAAATAAAAGCTGTCAAGGAAAGATTTGGAAGGAGAATAAATAGTTGAAAGAGAAAGTGGTAAACTTTACCAAAATAACTGAGTCCCTGAAAATTAGAAAAAATCAAAGAGAAATCATTGACTCCATGAGACAGCAAGAAATAGTAGAACAAAATCAAAAGATTGAAAAATAGAAGAAAATATGATACTTTATATAAAATATAACTGACCTGGAAAACAGGTTAAGGAGAGATCATTTTAAAATCAGTGGACTCTGTAAAACTGATTTAAAAAAACAAACAAAACCTGAAAACCACATTTCAAGAAATGAAAACTGCTCAGATCTGTTAGAACCAGAGGGCAAATTAATGATATAAAGAATACACCCATCATCTCCTGAAAAGAACTCTAAAAAGAAAAGTCCCAGGAAAGTTTCCTAGCCAAAATCTAAAGCTCTCACTTCAAAGAAAAAAATGCAACAAGTATCCAGAAAGAATCAGTTCAAACACCAAAGGAACTATAGTCAGGCTCACACAAAACCTGCCAGCTTCTACTATAAATGACAGGAGATCTTTGAATATAATGTTACAAGAGACAAAAGATATAGATTGACCATCAAAAATACTTTAACTCACAAGGCTAAGTATAATCCTACAAGGGGGAAAAAATAGATCTTTAATGGAATAGAGGATGCACAAGCATTCTTGATGAAAAGACCAGAGTTGAGTAAGATTTTAGAAATACAAACATAAGAGTTCAGAGAAACCTAGAAAGCTAAATTTATTTGAGCACTCTGAAGGGGCTATATGATTTCTGATGATTGGGGAGCATGAAAAGAAGACCATAGAAACACAGAAGAAAGGATGGATCATCAGATAAACTTCACTCTTATCTGAATCAGACAAAGGAGAGTTGAGCACACAGACACAAACACATATATCAACAGTTTGGTGTACAAATACATCAAACTCAACCAGGAAACAAATGGAGATAGAGGCAGTTAAAAGGGAAGATAATGCGGTGGAGGGAATTGTCGCAAACAAAATAAATTTTCTGAACCTTAAGGGGTGATTTAAAAGGGTGGGGAGGGTAAGAAAAGCAAAAACTTAGACTCTAAGGAGGTGCCTTAGACAACTGGGGAACAGCTAAAAACATGTGATATATGATTGTAATATTTTTGTGTAAAAAGTGATGAAGCAGATAATTTCAGGGAATTCTGAGTAAATGAACCAACAGAATGAAATAAGCAGAAACCAGACAATAATTCACACAATAACAACGACATTGTAAAGACAAACAACTCTGAGAGACTTAACGCTGATCAATGCCACGACCATCCAGGATTCCAGAGAAATCATGATAAAACATGTCACCCACCTCCTTGCAGAGGAGTAACAAACATTCCGGCAGGAAATGCACATTTTTGGATGTGGCTACTGTGTGGATTTGCTTTGCTCAACTGCTTATTTTTTTTTTTTTTACAAAGGTTTTCCCCCTTTTCTTTATCTCAGTTTATAATTCGAGAGGGTCATCCGGGGAAGAAGGACAGGTAACAACGGGATGCAAAGAATGAGGGCCATCGTAAGATTTTTTAAAAATGCACATAAGAGCAGTTCAGAAGGAAGCACAGACAAATAAGGCAGCTTTGAAAGTAATTGGTAGAATGTATGGTATTGTTTCTAAAAAGCAAATGTGCAATGAAAACTCATGGTTTCATAAGGTTCCTTTTTGCGTTCAGCTGTATGTGTGTAGAAATGCTCTTTTTTAGTCTTTTAGATCAGAATAAAAAATCAAATTGAAAAATCCTATGCTTCTAATTACGTGACCACAGGCAAGTTATTTAATGTTTCTGGGCCTCACTTTCCCCCACTGTATAATGAAGAGTTTCAACTCATTGAACTGCAGGGGCCCTTCCGGCTCTGATGTTCTGTCCCTGACTTCAATATCCCTGCAATAATAAGATAACATGTGACATGTACTTTTTTGGGGGGAAGGGGAGTTTTACACACCATTTGTGTCCATTTACTTGGGCACAAAAGAAGTCATTTAAAGCTTCACATTTCAATTCAGCTCAATTCAACTTAAAAATGATTATGGTCTTCCTGAGCATCAAACATTATGCTGGGTGCTAGGATACATCGTTACCGCTGGTTGCCCTGGATTGGCCAACAACAGATCCCAGCCCAAGCCCCACTTAGTGGTCACTGTTTGGGCCCTGATTGGCTAGGATGGATAAAAAGTTAGGTAAGACCCATCTCTGCCCTCAGATGGCTTCAAGTCTGGTGGTGGTGGTGGGAGATAAGACACAAAGACAATTTTAAAAAGAAACATTATGAGAAGTGCCTAAAAGAGGAAATAAGCAAGTATGTGACATTCAAGGTACAGATTGTTCATGACAGGGAGGACAGTCTAGAAAAGGCAGCAGTTAAATCGGTATTTAAATGCTAGAGAGGAGTCAGAGAGATCACAGAAAAACAGTAAAAAAAACAGCTCACGCTTATATAGTACCTAAAGTTTGCAAAAGGAGATGTGTGTATATATGTGTGTGTATACACACACACACGCACACACACACACACATTCCTTACAACAGCCCTGTAAGATGCTATTACTATTATATCCATTTTATTGTTGAGGAAACAAGCTCAGAGAAGGAAAATAACTTTCTCTGAGTGATACAGCTATTAAGTGTCAGAGGCAGGATTCGAACCCAGGTCCTCTAGACTGCAAGGCCTATGTTCTTTCCCTTGGAAATATATATCATAATTTAAAACATTTAGGGCTGGAAGGGACCTTAAAGGCCACTTACTACAATCCCCTCTGTTTACAAATGTGGAAACTGAGGCCTACATTAGGGAAATGACTTGTTCAAGTCAGAATCCAAATCCTGACTCCAAGTCCCACAAGCACCACAAGAGGAAGGAAGAACATTGCCACAATTCAGAATTTTATTTATCTTCTCCCCACCCCCATACTGAGTCTGGTTTTCATAGTGCTTTACAGGCCAATGAATGCAGGTTCAGTCCCTTTTTCTAAGGACCCCATGTACAAACAGGACACAGTGAGCAGGGGACAGGGAAGCTTTTGGTAAAGGCACATTTTCCAGGATGGGTAATCTCTTTAGTTACACTTGTGATTAAACTAATTGCAATTTTCCTCTGCCATCCCAATCCTTGCTTCTCTGAAGGGCTCTGGCATGATTCCAGCATGGAAGGCTGGCTACTGGTGAGATGGCAAGAAGATGAGTAGATGTCTCTACTGGCAGATCCTCTTAACCAGGCATTTTGTGTGCTGGGGGGAACCATTATTGTTGTCACTCTGGGTATTTCTGTGTAGCCTGATGTAGTGTGAAAGGGAACTATTCTGGGTGCCTAGGGACCTGGGATCAAGGCTCAGCTCTGCCACCAGATAATTGGGGGACTTTAGGCCAATCCCATCCCTTTAGCTGTCTGAGCCTCAGTCCTCATGGTAAATGAAGGGAGAAGACTTGATTGTATCTCTGAGGTCTATGTTCCTACATCCTGAGTTCTTCCATGGATGAGCTGTAGAAACTGAGGCAAACTCTGTCCCTCCTCTAAGCCTCAGTTTCCTCCTCTGTCAGATGAGGAGGTTAGACTTGGTGATCCTTACATTCCTTTCCAGCTCTGACCAAGGACAAGAAGGCCATTCAATTCAATCCTGTCATTTTACAGATGAATGAATAATTGAATTTTGAAACATTTCTTATCATGTGCCAAGTACTGCGCTAGAGGCTGGCTAATCGGTGACAGAGTTTGAGAAGGAGAATACAGAAAGGGTCATCTCAGGTTCAATTCCAACCCCTTCATTTGACAGAGAAAGAAACTGAGGCTCAGAAGAAGAAAGGATTTACCCAGTTGCCCAGTTAATTGGTGGCAGAAGCAGGATTTGAACCCAGGGGATGATGATGACATAAAATGACTCTTCCAGAGCTGGAAGGGACCTCAGGAGCCCCTCTAACCCCACCTCTTCATTTTGTAATTGACTAAAAGAAAGTCCAGATAAGTGACTTACTTTCTACTATACCATGCTGCCTCCCACATTCTATGATAACTGCCAAATGCTTTGAAAAACATTAACAACTTTGAAGCACTTATGAAATGCCTACTATGTGCTAAGCACTGTCATTTTACTGTGTGCAAAATGTCTCTCCCAGAGTCCCGCCTCCGGTAACCTGAAGGAAGGCAGGCAACCCTTAGCTTAAGCTCATACAGACGTTGGGGACTTTCTTTCTCCATACCTGCCCTTAAGGGAGATCTCTTAAAAAGAGATCTCAGATATTCCCCACGAACTTTTATTACTAATTTAAGAAGCAAGAGAAACTCCTAGAAAATTCTTGATACCCTTGCATGGCAGCATTTTGTAGAGACAGTGTTCTCAACAAAGCTTGGAGAGGGAAGGCTTTCATTTCATGGAGGTTTAATAGAATGGGCCCCTATACCACCCCATCCCCACTCCCAGGAAGATGATGATGATGATGATGATGATGATGATGATGATGATGATGATGATGACGACGACGACGACGAGGACAACGATGTTGTGGACCACTTTGCATGTGTTCACAGCTCCATCTACTGGTCCTTTGTGGCACTGCATATATCAGCCTACACTACATCAGGGGCTTTGTTCTGGATTACTGATTTCCTTTGTAAATCCTCAGGCAGCAGTGGCCATGGGGAAAGAACGAAGTCAGTTAAGGGGCATAACTACCTCTTAACGCAAACCAACCCAGGAGGGGAAAACCTCCGATGACGATCCCTAAGAAAACAATTCTACAATCTAGCATGCAGCCAGAAGTGGGGGAAATAGGCTGATGCTTGAAAAAAGAACTGTACGCAAGGTTGTTTCTGTTTCACTGAGCTCATATGCCAAGCAAAATATGCTGGAAAACCTTAAGCACTATGTAGATGTCAAATATTATTATTCTTTTTTCATATTTGTTACTGTAATCAGACCTGGAGTAATGAAGACCTACGTTCAGATCCCACTGTGGAAAAGAAGAGAAGGGAACAGAGAGGATCTCATTTGATCCTCTCAACAACCCTGTGAAGTGGGTGCTGTCATCACCTCCATTTTATAGAGAGAGGTAAAGTGACTTGTCCAGGGTCACACACCTAGGAAGTATCTAAGGCTAGATTTGAACTCAGGTCCTTCTGATTCCAGGTCCAGCAGCACCTCTTCCACTGGGCCAGCAACTGCTTTGGACATTTACTTATTAGCTATGTAACCAGAGTTAAATCACTTAAGTTCTCCGAACCTGTTTTCTCATCTTTAAAATGGGTGTAAAATGCCTGTAATGCTTACTCCCCTATGAGGCATGTTGTCACAAGGGCCAAATATAAATATGTACATGTATATATGTTTATATGTGGATACACACACATATATAGTGCTTTGCAAACTTTCCAGTGCTATACACCTATGAAAGTATCATTAGTAATGATCATAATCCATTACCAACTACTCAAGGATGTATGATTTCACCATAGTGATTAACTCCTTCCACCAATGTGGCTTTAAGCCTCAGTGTGGACCAGGGACTGGCCAGGAGGAATCCCATACCCCAAACACGTACCTAGGTCTCTGTGTCCCATTCCCCATTTCAACACCCTGGAGGCTGCTAGAGGTAGATTTAGGGGATAAGGTTCCCCCCCCCCCCAATTTCCTTCCCAAGTGAGAGAGTCATTGCATATAACTTAGTAGATAATTCTTTGTGAGAGGTCCAATCATTCTCCCATGGTCACAGGGTTAAAATGCCTCGAAGGTGGGATTTGAATCTGAGCCTTACTGGTCTAGCTGCTTCTGTCATCATCTTCATCATTGCAAATTCTAGCCAAGAAAATACCAGCTGCTTCTCCTTCTTAAAGAAATGTCCATGTTTTCAGAAGGAGAAGCATAAGAAAACTGGCCATTCCAGAAATTAGTTAGAATAGGTTAGAGAGGAGGCATTATTAATTAAGGAGATATGCACATTCCAGATTTATGGGGTGGATAGAAATTGCTAAGCCCCTTCCTGTCTCTGAAATTTGGTTTCTTCACCTATAAAATGAGGGAAATGGACTCAAGGTCCTTCACAATCTATTTCTGCCGTTCTCTAGTTGTAGGATTCAAAGTTGAACTCTGAGCCAGCCTGTGGGGTGGACACTAGGCATGCATCTAGCTTCCTTGTAATCCAATTGTTAACCTGGATACAAACATTTCTGTGAGGAGGGGACAGGAGATTAGTTTTGGAATGCAGTCAAAAAGGCCTTTCAACACAGAAAGGCAATGGTAAGAGAAGAGGGGAAAAAAGATATAGCCCCCTCCTCCCCTCCCCCCCATGGTGATTGGGCCTGGAGGGGGCAGGCTGTGGTAGGAAGATTCCTGAGATTCCAGGGACCAGAGCATGAGTATGAGAGATGAAAGGGGGCAAATTCTGAAGAGGAGCCAGCAGACCAGGAGAGAGAAAAGAGAAAGCACTTCTGAGGCTCGGGGACAATGGCCAGTGGTGTGGGAAGCTGCTGAGCAGCTGCACCGGGGCTTTGAGCAGACAAAAAGGGGAGGTAGGACAGAAGGCAAGGGACAAAAATGGGGGAGGAAGGGTTTGGGGAGTGAGTGCTGGGGAGAGATGGTTAATGAGAGCTTTAGGACACAACGCACACATTCGATTCAATTAAAAAGATAGAAACGGAGAAATAAAACCCCACAGTTCAAAGAGAAATTCAGGGAGAGTCATTTTTCATTCTCATTCACCCTGGAGCCATGAACCAAGGGGCTCTTCCCCAGCCCACAAAACAGTGCCCATTGAAGAGGAACCAAAAAGAAATCAACTCAACCGGAAACAAGACTTTTCAATTTAAGGAACATTCATTAAGGGCCAGTTAGGGGCAAGGCCTTTTTTGTTCCCCCCCAGTTGTTAGGGCCCTCCTCCCCCCACCCCATCATTACTTTGTATTTACTCCAAAGATATTTGTTTATTTCTCTGGCCTGCCACTGTTTCCCTTAGGAAGAATATAAACTACAGGAGGGCAGGGTACGATTTTGGTTTGGGGTGTGTTTAGGAAAGAGTCTGCAGAGTAAGCAGCCCAATAAAGGATATAAGAAATGAATGACAAAAGAAAAAGCTGGAAAAGTCCTTTTGTCACAACAGCCCAGGGAGTCTAAGCACATCTTATCTCTCCTAAGGAAACTGAGGCTTAGTGAGGTTAAGACTTGCCTAACTGACATAGCTAGTAGGTCAACAAGCACTTAGGGCTTACTATGTGCCAGACACTTGGCTAAGTGTTGGGTATAAAAGTAAAAATCAAAACAAAACCAAAAAGCTTTTAATAAAACAAAATCCCTAACTTCAAATTCTAAAGGGGAGGATTGCACAACACGCACAACACACACACACACACGTCCCAAAAGACCAAAAAGGAAAAGGACAAATATGCAAAAATATTTACAGAAGTTCTCTTTGTTATATCAAAGAACTGGACACTTAGGGAGTACTTATCAATTGGGACTGGTTGACAAATTATGGTATATGTATGTAACAGAATAATACTATTGTGATACAAGAAATGAGGAAAAGCATAGTTTCAGAGAAACCTGGGAACACTTGGATGAAATGAAGCAAAGTGAGGTGAAAAGAATAAGGAGAATAACATATACAACAGCAACGAGATCATAAGGAAAGAACATTGAAAGCTTTAAGAATTCTGAGCAACGTAATGAGCAGCTACAATTCCAGAGGACCCACTGTTACCCACTTCCTGACAGAATAATGACGGATTCAAGGTGCAAAATGACATGGATAGTTTGGGATGAAGCCAGTGGGAGAATCAGTTTTCCTTGACTATGCATATTTGCTATATTTGGGGGAGGGGAGGAAAGATAAAATAAATGCTTGTTAACTGAAAAAACAAGAGCTTTAAATGCCAGAGGACTTTCTATTTGATCCTAAAGATAACAAGGAACCATTGGAGCTTTGTGAGGGGGGGGTGGGTTACACAGAGCAATTTACACTTTAGAAAAAATCCTCTTGACAGCTGAATGGAGAATGGCTTGGAGTGGAGGAGAGACTTAATTCAGGGAGACCAGTTAGCAGGCTAACAGGACCACAAGTGAGAGATGATTAGGAAGTGTATTAAGGTTGTGGCTATTGGGATGGAGAGAAAGGGACATAGAAGAGAGATGTTAAAAAAGTAGAAACAATAAGATTTGGCAATGGATTGAATAGGTGGGGTAAGTGAGAGTATGGCACCAAGGATGACACTGAAGTTGAGGATGTGAGCCTAGGTGACTTGGGAGGATATACTAGAGAGTAATGGGAAAACTGCGAAGCAGAGAGGTTAGGGGTGGGAAGGTAATGAGTTCTCAGATGCCTATAGGGCATCTAGTTCAAGTTGTCCAAGAGGCAGTTGGAGATGTGTGGCTGCTGCTCAGAAAAGGGATTCAGACTAGATATATAGATCTAGGAATCATCTGCATACAGATGATGATTGAACCCGTGGCAGGTGACAAGATTACCACATAAGACAGTATAGAGCAGGGGTGAGGAACCTGTGGCCTTGAGGTCATGAGTTTTGTTCTGTAAAATTTGGATTCAGTCAAAAGGCCACACTTAAGGATCTAGTAGGTCACATGTGACTTCAAGGCCTCAGGGTCCCCACCCCTGCAGGGTGAAAAGAGAAGGGAGGCCAGCACACAGTTCTGGAAGACATCCATGGTTAGAGGGTTTGCCACAAACAAAGAACCAGCAAAGGAGGCTGAAAAGGGGCTGGACAAATAGAAAAATCAGGAGAGAAGAGTGTTACAAAAACCTATACAGGAAAGACTATCCAGAAGAAGGCAGCGGTTGACAGTGCTGAATGCTGCAGAAAGGTCAAGAAGGATGAGAATGGAGAAAATGTCATTGGATTTGGCCACCAAGGGATCATCGGTCACTTTGCAGAAAACAGTTTCAGTTGAATGATGAAGTTGGGAACCAGAAGACATTGAAAGGAGAGGAAGTAGAGGCATCGATTGTAGAAGGTTTTATAAAAGAGTGTAGCCACAAAAGTGAGAAGAGATACAGGATGATAGATAGTCTGAAGAGTAGCATCCAGCTTTTGAAGGATAGGAAAGACATGGGCATGTTTGTAGACAGCAGGACATGAGCAAGGAGATAGAGAAGGGCTGAAGATTAAAGACAGTGGGGATAATGATGGGACAAATTTGCTGGAGACTTCAGGAAGAGAACGGATCAAAGACACATAGAAAAGGGTTTGCATTGGCAAGGAAAAGGAGCACCTCCTCCTCAAAGGCTGGAGTGAAGGAGGAGATAGTGCAAGTTGTCTGAATGATGTAAGTAAGATGAGGAGGGGAAATGGGAGCTTTCAGCAAATGGTCTCAATTTTTTCAGTGAATTATGATTTGAGGCCCTCAACTGTGAAAGTAGGGGAAGTGGGTACCATGTGAGGCTTGAGAAGAAATCAGAAGGTTTGGAACATCCATCTCTTCTCTACATTTCCAGCTGTGGAAAAAGGAACAGAAAAATCAATCAGAGAGAAATCAAAGCTGCATTGAAGGCCCAGTTGAGATTAAAGGTTAGCGAACATAACTTCATAGTGGTCCCAATCAGTAAGGTTCTGTCTTTTCCTCTGGCTCTGTTCAACAGCATGTGAATAAGAGTCAAGGAGTCAGATGGTCAGAATAATCTAGGGTTGGGGTTTGGCAAGGTATGATGGGTAATAGGCCAAATGGACACGGAAATCCAGAATGGAAGATAATGTAGGGTTTAAATAGTTCACCAAGGAGTCAAGATAGAACAACAAGGAGAGATCAGGCAGTGCAGGGCTGATGGCCCGAGAAAGAACTTGGGGGTAGAAGGAATGGAGGTCCCAATGAAGATGAAGAACAGGGTTGAAAGCTCTAGGAAAAGTTGGGCTGAGAAAAAATTATTAGCAGATCATTCTGCCATCTTCAGACATTTTTGACTTCTCCACCATGCCCCTGAGCAGGTAGCTGCCCCCTCTTTCCAGCTTCCTTTGGTCTATTGTCTTCCTCCATTAGACTGTAAACTCCTTGAGGGAAGTGACTGTCTTTCTTTTTTTCTATTTGAATCCTCAGCTCTTAGCTCAGTGCTTGGTACTTAAAAACGCTTACTGACTATTAAACCCTTATTGAGAAAAAGGAATTTTTGAAATCAGGGACAGGAAAGTGGCATACTTGTGGGTCTTGGCAAGGTCAAGAGTGTGACCATTTCTGTGCTTGACTATAAGGGCTGGACATCCCACTTCTGAGAAACTGTGGCAGTTACAAATCGACACCCTCTAGGAAATAGGAGGATTCTCCATTCGAGCAGTCTCTCAAAATCAGCCTCCAGGAAGACTAACTCCAAAAGAACAGATTGTTTTTAGACAGAGTCCCAGTTGAATCTCTTTGGTTTATTCTTATTCCATCCTCAGCATGGAGGCAACTGGGCTTCAAGGTCCCTGTCACTTCAGGGGGCTCCATACATCTCAGGTTCCTCTCAACTAGCAGATAGATATTTTCCCCCTGGAATGGTTAGACAACTTCTTTCTAGAGAGGGCTTAAGGGGCCATGGGGTGGAATTTGAGGGAGATGTCTTATTTTTCTGGGTCCGACTCTTCCTGTCCAATTTTGGGGTTTTCCTGACAGCAATACTGGAGTGGTTTGCCATTTTCTTCTCCAGCTCATTTGACAGAAGAGGAAACTGAGGCCAACAGGGTGAAGTGACTTGCCCAGGGTCACACAGGAAGTAAGTGTCTGAGGTGGGATTTCAGTTCAGGAAGATGAATCTTCCTAATTCCAGGCCCAGTGCCCTGCACCACCACCTAGCTGCCCCTGGGACACTACTTAAAGTATAGAAAAAGGAAACAGCAAGGTTCCAGGAGATAAGCACTTAAAAGGGTCTAGAATCAGAGACCCAAAGTTGGAAGGGGATCTTAGAAGTTGTTGAATCCTACTCCCTCATGTCAGAAAGGAGGAATCTAGGCTGAGTGGTTAAGGTCCCCTAGTAAGTTGGGATTAAAGTTCAGGTCATCAGCCTTGAACTCCAGCTTCAAATAGGCCAAATCCATTTGGCATGGAGTGTGTGGCTTATCTAGAGCAACATTTCCTAGGTGAATGGCTACTGATTTCCATTCCTCCCCTATTTTCAGTCCTCCTTTTGTCCACTCCCTCCCCTCTAAGGTAGAGGATATTCAACATATACATAGCATAACTGTGGGAAATAATGAACCGAATTTCATAGTCTGCCACCAACACACACACACACACACACACACACACACACACACACACACTTTCTAAAGATCTCCTGCAGACCCTTGTCTTTTCTTACCACTTAGAGTGCTCAAGAACCCCTGGAAGAGCCACCCCAGGTAACTCAAAGTCCAGAAGTTGTCATCTTGCTAATCCAATCAAATTACAGAGAAAAGGACAGACTAAGGGAAAACATCTGAATTAGAAATCATAGATTTTTTTTAAAATTTTTTAATGTTTAACAATCACTGCCATACAATTGAGATTTTATCCCCCCCCACCTACTCCCCACTACCCCCCTCCCTCTCCACGACTGCATACAATTCTGTATAGATTCTACATATACTTTCCTATTGAGTATATTTTCACTATAGTCATGCTATGTAGTCAGACTAAGATAAATGAAAGAAATCGTATAACAAATCAGAACATGATACACAAACACATACACATACACAAACATGATCTGCTACATTATGTGAGTGACTTCCATATTTCTCTCTCTGAGTGTGGAAGGCATTTTGCCTTGAGATCCACCATTGGGATTTTTTTTTTTTGTAAGAAGTTCTTGTGTTATTACAAAAATCTTAGTCTACCAGAAAAAACTCTCACACACTGTGGTTGTTGCTGTGCACAGAGTTTTCCTGGTTCTGGTCCTTTCACTCAGCATCAGGTCATATAAGTCCTTCCAGGCCTCTCTGAAGTCTTCTTGTTCATCATTTCTTATGGCACAATAGTACTCCATTACATTCATATACCATAATTTATTCAGCCATTCCCCAATTGATGGACATCCCCTTGACTTCCAGTTTTTGGCAACTACATAGAGTGCTGCTATAAATATTTTTGTACATGTGGGACCCTTTCCCATTTTTATGATCTCTTGGGGATATAGTCCTAGTTGCAATATTGCTGGGTCAAAGGGTATGCACATTTTTGTAGCCCTTTGGGCATAGCTCCAAATTGCTCTCCAGAATGGTTGGATGCGCTCGCAGCTCCACCAACAATGAATTAGTGTTCCAACTCTCCCACATCCTCTCCAGCATTTATCATTTTCTTGTTCTGTCATGTTTGCCAATCTTATAGGTGTGATGTGGTACCTCAGAGTTGTTTTGATTTGTATCTCTCTAACCAATAGTGGAAATCATAGATATTTAACACAATTTAATTTCTTTAAAACAGCACAAGCTAACTGCCAAAAGTTAGTAGAGATTCAATGGGCCTGTCTTAATTCCGATAAGGACCCTTTGTAATAATCACATTGTTTTGATGCAGATGGATGCAGCAAGTAGGTTGAATAGTCCTCCCCCCAATCTGGTGTACATTATCAACCTGCCTAGCAAACTCTCTTCTCTAGACAGTGCAAAGATGAGCCTTCACCCAACTCCAAATTCACAGGGTCTGAATTAATGAGGGTTGCTGTAGTGAAACACTCTCATTACATTTACTAAGAACCCAAGCGGGGAAATGGTAACACATTGAAACTTGGCTGATTCTGTTTTTAATCAGACTGTAATGTAACCCCACTGAACCATCTCTTCATGTCAGATGTGCCATCTATTGAACAGTCGACATGGATTGTTGTTTGTTTTTTTTTTTTTTCAGAGAACTAATATTTGAGGATAAAACATTTGCAAGTCTGGAATGTCCTTGACTTTAAACTTAATGCAGACATCTATGAGACAGTCACTCATACATTCTGGTAAATATCCTTGAATTACTGAATCAACAGCAGTTATATCTATGTCACGAGCTGGATCAATGCAAATGGAAAGTACCAATGTTGCTAACATTATCACTAACAGACGTTTTAATTAGCTTGAAGAGATAGCCAACCACCCATCCATTCAACAGGTGGGGAAGGGAGAAATCACAGGGATGTATGTCATATAAGTAAATGCGCAATAAGTATTTTTGCTGACTAGATACACAGTTTTCATCAGTGTAAAGAGTTCTTGGTGTGGAAATGTTTCCCAGTGATGCACATGGACAAATCATCTGTAACTGAATGATCTTAGAGAGATGCCTGGAGCACCCAGAGGTAAAGTGATTTGTCTGTTGTGGTAGGAGTTCTCAGTCACAGAGGCTGGGTTGGTTCAGTCTGACACAGCATCATATGGTTACGGGCACCCCCAAACTGGTGAAGTTTGAGCAGGAGATCATGACAGTCCTAGTGGCTAATGGGTCAAATACAGCTAGTGAAAATAAGCTTTCTGGGGATGGTGTGAAGAGGCATGGAACCTGACCCTGCACTAGATGGGTAAAAGGTGATGATCCTTCTCTCTAAGGAGCACTGGATGTGGTTCCTGAAATAAGGAACTTAAAAGGAGACTTTCAAAAAGAGATTATAAGCCTCTACAGGAGCTAATAAAACTGAACTGAGACATCCAAGATAGGGTAGTAAGAGCCTTCTTGTCCCACCCCAAATTAAGACAATCCTTACATCCTCATTATGGCCCACCCAAGATTAAGACATCGTAAGACATCTCCTATGTTCCCCACTCCACTTACTGGTCCCAAGTCACCCATCTCTGAATTCAGACTTGAGGGACGTGGAAAATGTGGTTGAAGTTCTCCTGAGGCTCAAGCCATCTCAGCTACAGGACAATGAACTCAGAGGCCATATGCTCAAATCATGGTAATCTGGAGGAGGGCAGTGGAATGCTGCCCAACATTTAAAGGGCTACTTGATACAAGTATCCAGGTTACCTCCACATTAGAGGACCCTCAATGGGTCTCTGGGGCACCTTGGTTTCCATCAAGGACTGGAGTGGGCTAAACACTTAGACAACTAGCGTCCTTGCTCCAAGGAAAGTAAATGGAAGACTCCCATTGAGTCATGGCTATGGTGGTCAACCAGGGTGACTGTATTGTGTGAATGGATGTTACCAGATCTTTGGAGTTGGCATCTTTACAGGCCTTTATAACAGCCACTATGCTGGTTATTGTGGATAAGCCAAAGGGTCTTGGAGTTTTCCAAACCATCTTATGTAGTTAATATCAAACAATATATGTAAACTATTTCCTCCACAGTGATGGAAATGAAGGAGGCTGGGGCACCAACTCCCTTTATAACAGCCCCTTAGGTCCAGTGAGGAAGGATAGCACATGGTGGTTTAAGGCGTAAAATCAAAGGCTCCCTTCTTTGGGGTGAGGACCAATAGAGACATTTTCCGGATGCTTCTCCCCCTACAGTTGTTTGTGGGGCATGGCAGCGAGCCATCATATCACCTCTGCTGAACCTAACAATCAAACTGGCTCCCTTAAGAAAAGAGCAGAGCTTGAGGAGGAAGAATATTGCTCTTCTAGACATGGGGGTTATGATGCCATGCCACAAAGGATGAGGGGTCACTTGATCCCCTAATTAAAGATGAAATAGCTACTTAATATAACAGCTATTTCATAGGAAGAAGCTATAGTTATAGATAGAATTCATATAGCACTTTAGAGTTTGCAAAATGCTTTCTGTATGTTCATTCATTTGATCCTCAAAAGAACCCAGTAAGTGTTATTAATTATCCCCATTTTATAGATGAGAAAATGGAGGCAAACAACAGGTAAGTGAGTTGTCCATATAAAGTGTTTGAGGAAAGTTTCAAACTCAGATCTTCCTGATGCCAAGATCTGTACTCTGTGTACTATATCACCTGTTTCTGTGCATTGGTGCTCCTGGTACTCATCAGAGCACCCAACTCTGAAAGACCAGTATGGGCATGATTCCAGATACAGCTCAACCTACTTCTTCCTGGCCATCACAATGACTCCTTTCCCTATCCCTAGGGTAAGAGGGTGCCCCTTACTCCAGTTGATGGCTATTCATGATATGGCGCTGCTGGACCAGTTTGAGTCTACCACCAGAGCATCCACCATCAAAGCTCTCACCAAACATATTCTCCTTTCCTCTGGATCCCCCTTTCTTGGGCAGCCACTTCACCATGAGGAAGGACTGAGATTTGTCCAGCCACCATTGCAGCTACCTGGTTTTCTACCTCCTATATCATCGTTAGGCAGCCAGCACTGTTTAATGCTGGAAAAGGCTCTTGAAATGACAGCTTCTTCATCATGTGCCTGACTATAAGGGCTGGACATCCCACCTCCTAGAAGCTGTGGCAGTTACAGATTGATGCCTCCTAAGAAACAGGAGAACTCTCCATTCTGTCAGTCTCTCAAAATCAGTCTCCAGGAAGACTAACTCCAAAAGAACAGATTGTTTTTTAGACGGAGTCCCAGTTGAATCTCTCTGGTCCATCCTTATCCATCCTTGGCATGGAGGCACCTGGGCTTCAAAGTCCCTGTCACTTCAGGGGGCTTTCTATATCTTTGGGGTAAATACTCGGGTTCCTCCCAATTGGCAGGTACTTTCCCCCTGGAATGGTCAGACAACTTCATTCTAGGAAGGGCTTAAGGGACCATGGGATGGAATTTGAGGGAGATGTCTTATTTTTCAATGACAGGTGGAGGCAAAACTATCTTTGTGTAACTTTGGTGACTGTGAATTTACCTGGATGAAAGGGGATTCCTTATTGGTCTTGGTAGTAATCTGGATAAATGAGTGGGACAGTCCTTACCTAGCCTCCATGTGGAATAAGAGGAGAGTCCTTCAGCAGAGGCCTCTAAAGAGGAAAAGAGTTGACATCAATCCCTTTGGAGGGCTCCCAGGGAGAGAAAGTTATGATTTAAGGGCCTGGGAACACTGAGCAGGTGATAGGGGCAAATCTTAGCATTAACTCAGCTCCTCCTCAGAAGAGGATGCATTTAAGAGCGCAATGACCTCTTAGCTACCTTATTGCTGCTGAGCCTGACCTGTGCTCTGTGGCCATGTTTGGAGGGCCATCATCTGCCATGTGTTCTGGTACTGCTCATGTTCTTCAACGTTACATTTCCTTGAGCAATCTACTGCGAAGGGCCCTAAATGTCACCAACCACATGGAAGAGCCAGGACCCAGAGAAGGCAAGCCTTGGAATCCTAGTCTTCATTCTTTATATTCTATATTTGATCACCCTGATACTGCAGTCCTTCAGAAGACTACCACATTGTTTGGTTTCCTTTTGTCTTCAGGCCCCTGGTTTTCTTTTATCTCTACTAAACTCTTTCTTTGAGGCTGCCTATGCAATGCTTCTCATACCCCTGAAGTCAGGGTTATCTAGCAATGACTCTAAGGCCACCTATGTGGTGGAAATTCTTCTGGAACAGGGATGGGCAAACTATGGTCCACTGGCCAAATCTGGCTTACTGCCTATTTTTGTATAACTCATGAGACAAGAAGGGTTCTTATATTTTTGAATAAATAGAAATTGATTTACAAATGTAAAAAAAAAACATCCTTAGCTCATGGGTTGTACAAAAACAGATGGTGGGTCATATTTGGCTTGTAGGCCAGAGTTTGCTGACTCCCTTCCATTCCCTACTTTACAAGACCTTTTAGTCACAAAAGGATAGGGTGATGGAGGAGCAGCAGCTATTCGATTGTGATGATACAGGATGGTCTAGTTTTTCCCTAAGTCAGAGAAACTGTCCCTGGCACTTGATTGGCTCAAGACACTATACATGGAGCTATGGACATGGCTTCCCACTCATCTATGGCAAAAAAGATCAGCCCATAAAGAATTAGGACTTACTCCTGAGACTTGACTAATGTCCCATTTCCATGTAAGTCAACTCACTCTTATGACCAATGCACTTATATATGGAGATGAGGGGAGTTACAGCTAGCTGAACTAACCCTGGAGCTTTGCTGAGTATCCTTTCCATGCTATTCTTAAATAAACATTTTTTCTTAAGTGTTGAATGGTCTGTGAGGGTCACATTTTGTAGCAATCCTGATTCTGGACCATAAAACTGGCCTCAATCAGGCCTGGTCCAGAATATCTTTTGTTACCCAGCCAGTATGTGTTAGGGACCATGCTTGAATCTGGTATACATGAACTACATTACAACTAATAATGCAGAATAAAGTGTGTTAAGAATATAGAAAGGTACACAGTGCTATGGGAGGCCTGGGGAAGAAAAGGATATTTATGTCTATATTGTGGACAGCTAGGTGGCTCAGTGGATAGAGCATAGGGCTTGGAGTCAGGAATATCTGAGTTCAAACCCAGTTTTAGACACCAGCTAAGTGACCCTGGACAAGTTACTTAACCTCTGTTTGCCTCAGTTTCCTCATCTGTAAGACAGGGATAATAATAGCACCTAGCTCTCAGGGTTGTTATGAGAATTAAATGAAATGATAATTTTAAAATGTTTTGCACAGTGCCTGGCACGTATTATGTAAGCATCACTAATTATAATTATTATCACACTGATGATGAGGAGGAGGATGAGGAGGATGATGATGATATTAGGGGAGTGGAAATTTTAAAAGACTTTTTACAGGAGGTGGAATTTAAGCAAAGTTTTGAAGGGTGCATAGCTTTCCCCAGGCAGAGAGAATGAGGGCAAGGCAGAAGGGGGGAAATACCATTTCAGGTACAGGACAGAGTCACAGAAATGGGGAAATCAACAAGATTGATCAAGTGCTAAGTATGTGCTAGGCACTTCACTAAACAGTGGAGATACAAAGGAAAATCAAAACAGCTCCTGACCTTAAGAAGCCTAAAATCAACTGGAGGAGAAAACAGGTCAAAAAGAAGAAAGTACAATTCAGACATACAAAAGAAGGAAATCTCAGAGAAGAAGGTTCCAGCAGCTGAGGAGATAGGGAAAGGTCACCTGCAGAAGGTGGGGTTTGAGCTGAACTGAGGAGGGAAGCTAGGGATTCTCTGAGGCAAGGGTGAGGAGGGAGGGCCTTCGGGCCAGTTCTCAAGAGGCGAAGGTTTCAGGGGAAAGACAATGAGTTCATTTAGTTTGAAATATCCCACAGGCAGTTGGTGATATGAGAATGGCACTCAGGAGGAAGACAAGACTGGACATATCAATCTTGGAATCATCATAACTGAACTCATGGGAGCTGATGACATCAAGTGTAAGAAAAAAAGAGCACTCCGGATAGAGCGTTGGGGGACCACTACAGCTCATGGATAACCCAGCAACACTTTCTCCCAAAATAAATCATGTAACTTTCAACTTCCCAGGGCCATACACAAATTTCCAGCATGGAGACGATGGACATTTTCTTCTTACAAACCCATCGTCACCTCGTTTTGGGCATCCTAATACATAAGCTGGCTGGCTGCTAGCTGTGGGGCCTTTACCACACCCAAATATCAGGGTTTTCATGCCCCAAAAGCATCTGTTGAGACTTTGACCTTGATTTTGGTACTACATCCTTACTTGGAGCAGGACCAGACAAAGTCTTTGTCCACAAATCCATGTCTTACCATGCCCAAGTCAGGGCACTTGGTCTACCTCACAGAAGGGCTTGCAGTCTGGCTGATTCTGAGCACCATGGGAAGAGTTTGAATTTGACTTTGTAGACTCTGAGGTGCTAGTGGGACACCCAAGTGAACATGTTTAGAGTCCAGCTACCAAAGCCTAAGCATGGAGTTGTGGATACAGGAAATTGAGTGAATAGAAGGCTTTTGCATCCTGAACCTTTGTGACCCATTTCCAGAGGGAAAGTCTTTACCAAGAACATTTAGAGTTTAGGGACAAAGTGTTAATACAGCAGAGGGGAAATAGAAGGATTGCATGTGGAGAGAAAGGATAATTCACATGGTTGAATCAAAGGCCATCATGCTTTATTAAGAACTTTGAAAGGTATTCTGTGCAGAAACTGGAGCCAATAGACCCTCCTCCCTCCTTTCTAGAAATCCTTCCTAGGGCCCTGAGTCCAGAGAGCAGACGACCAGCTGAGTAAATCTTTGTTCAGTTAAGAGAATGACAGTTCTGGGCAACTGTGAATGTTGGACCAGAGATGTAACACAGGGGTCAGGATTGAAATCTCCAGGCCAAAGCCTGTGCCAATGTCACAATGCCCCCCTGCACTTTAGAGTCCTATTTATTGCCTATCCATTTTTAGGGTCTAGTGGCCTCTGCTACAACTGCTGCCCTAGGGACAGGAGAAAGGCTCAGGCAGGCTGTGTCATATAAGTAGGAAGAAACTCAGTATGAAGACTCCCTTTCATCATTCATGGACCACCCTGTCATGTGAGCCCCCTGGCTTTGGTAGCCCTGGAGATACAGAATTGGCATCACCCCAAAGGGTCACTCCACTCCTCCAGGAGGAATACCTCTCCCTGCCACCCACTCCGGAGTCTAATCATACAGCTTGAATCTTTTAGAAGACCAAAAATAAAAAAATAAAAAAAACTACCAACCATTCACGGGAACCAAAGAGAAAGAAGCCCTGAGAAACTACACCCACACCATATAACATACTAAAGCCTGCTCTTCTCTCTCACTTGATTCAGTGGGAGCCATGCTAGGCCACTGCCTAATGTCAGGGTAGGAGATGGAAAGGAATATGGGGTACTAGGCTTAAAACATCAACAGGCCTCTTTTACTTGGCCATCTCATCAGCTTCCATGGATTCCATGATCATCTCTATGCTGATGATGTCCAGATCTCTCTCTCCTAACCTCCAATCTCACATCTCCAACTTCCAATCGGACACCTCCAACTGGAATTCCCAAAGATATTGTAAACTAACCCTGTCCAAAATGAAACTCAGTATCTTTCCCCCTAAGCCTTCCCCTTCTTCTTAACTTCCCCATGACAATCAAGGGCACAACTATTCTTTCTATCCCGAAACCGAGGCATCATACTCAACTCCCCTCACTCTCTCATCCTCCTGTCCCATATCCAATCTATTGCCAATTACTGTCAATTTTACCTCCTTCTCATCTCTTATATAAACTCCTTTCTCTCTCCTGACACTATCACCTACTAGAGGCCCTCATCACCTCATGCTCAGACTACTGCAATTGTCTTCTAACAGGTCCCTCTCCTTTGATCTTCCTAAAACACAGAATGGAACATGTCAATAAACTCCAATGGCTCCCTATCACCTGTGGGAATAAATAGAAAATCTTTGATTTGGCCTCCTCCCACCTTTCGAGTTTTCTTACACTTTAACCACCCATATACTCTGTGATCCAATGACACCGGCCTTCTTGCTGTTCCTCAGATAAGACAATCCATATCCGGACTCTAGACATTTTCCCTGGCACTCCCCATGCCTAGAACGCTCTACCTCCTCACCTCCGCCTCCTGGCTGCCCTGGCCATCTTCAAATCTCAGCCCAAGTCCACTTTCTACAAGAAGGCTTTCCAGTCTGCCTTAATCTTAATGATTTCCCTTCATTGCTTATCTCCAATGCATCTGATTATAGCTTGTTCATACACAGTAGTTTGCATGTCATCTCCTCCACTAGATGGTGAGCTCCTCAAGAGCAGGGACTGTGCTTTGTCTTCTCTGTATCTCCAGCACTTAACATAGTGCCTGGCATATAGCATGTAATTAATAAATGATTCTTTACTGACTCTGTGGTCATATTACTTCATCATAGATCCTCCATGAAGTCTCTAACCCTTTGGGTGTAGAATCGCCTGTAGGGGTATTAACAGGCCATCAGCTGATGGCCTCTGTACTCTACTGTCTGGGCCTACATGGGCAACCTGCCTCTGGGCTCTCTGCTTTCCCACCTGCCAGACCGCCCACTTTGACGAATTAATGAGCCCATTGGTGCAGGTACTCCAGCCAATGGTAGGGAGATTATATCCCATCTTTTTCTCCTGTACTATTTTATTCTGGTCCATGTAATTAAAAAAAATCTTCCATAGAGAAGCCACTCAGCTCACTGGATTCCTTCCCCTGGTCTTGTAATAAATCTCTGAATCCCAGAGTTGGGAAAAACCTCAGTGACTGTCTAGTCTAACCCACATTAGAAAAAGAATCTTCATTACATCACATCAGAAAAGTGGTCACCCAGTCTTTGCCTAATAACCTTTGGGGAGAAGGACCCCAGTACCTTCCAAAGGAGCTCATTCCCCTTTTGGAAGAAGTCCCCCTCCTCCAGAACAGCAAGCCTACATTTTCTTTTTGAAGGGTCCCTCACTCTGACAAACATAACGTGCCTCATCCCCCTTCCACCAGATAGGGCTTCAAATACTGGAAGATGAAAAAATGTCACCCTTGAGTCCTCTCCAGGCTAAATAAACATTCCTTAGACAGTCTCAATTCATTTCCTAGTATCTAGTTTGTGGTTTCTCTCACTCTTTCTGTGATGTATACAAAGACGACTTTGTGCAGCTGCTCTGCCTCACTTAAATTCTCTTCAAGACTGAAGGACAAACAACAACAAAGACCTCTGTAAGGAGACTCAGTCTGGTGTAGTGGCATAGTGGAGAGGGCCTTAGAGTCAGAATGACAAATACTGCTGTGAGCCTAGTAGTGTTCATCTCACAGCTGTGGAGAGCAGCCCCATACTTTGGTAAAGGGAATTTCTTCACCAGAAGTTCAGTATACAAATGAATCACAGGTTTTACCCAAAAAATAGGTTAGGCAGCGCAGGTGTGTGTGTGTGTGTGTGTGTGTGTGTGTGTGTGTGTGTATTTGCTTCTTGAAACATGGCAACTGCAAGGGTCATCCTTCCTCTGGGAAATGCAAATGGACTAAAATTACGTGCTAGAGAATACAAGTATAAACATACAGAGACATAGCCTAAGTGAAGAGTTTTGCTCTCAGGTTGGATCCTTGGGTATCCAAAGTTTATTTTGTTTGTATGTGAGTCACTAATCATATGTCGAATCTTAAAGGAAAAAACTATAAGCATCTCCAACAGAGGGCCTTTATCCTCAATAGAGAGAACCCCCAAAGGCCATCCGCTGAACAACGGTCAGGCAATTTAGAGATGGAGACCTATGTCACAGAAACTGGTTCTTAGCCTGTGTAGTTTTAATTACTTCTGGCTTTTCCCCCCTAAAACTAGTTGACAATGTCTTCAATGATAACTTTAGAGGAAAGAGTCCACCAGGGCCCAAAGGCCCCCATAACACTTGGGATCGTCAATGAGATCCTTCATATCCCTATTGCTAACCAAACCTGATAATGAAGCAGCTGGTAGAGCAGAGGGTAGACCTGAGCTAAGATCTGGCTTCAGATATTTACTAGCTGTGTGACCTTGGGCAAGTCACTTAATTTCTGTCTGCCTCAGTTTCCTCAACTGTAAATGGGAATAATAATAGCACTCTCTCCCAGGGTTATTGTTAGGATCATGTGAAATAATATTTATAAAGTGCTTGGCAGACTTAGAAGTCTACTATCTGCCTGGCACTGTGTGAAGTACCATTTTACACTGAAAAAACTGAGGCTATGAGAAGTTAAATGACTTGCCCAGGGTCACAGAGCTAGCAAGTTGGGATCTATGGTAGGATCTGAATTCAGATCTCCCTGATTCCAGTCCCAGGGTTCTATTCACTGTGCTACCTAGTTGTCTAAAGCTGTATGTATATCTGCATGTGTGTGTATAATGTATATGTATTTATATCTGCTTTAAAGCGACATAGACATCAATATCTCTAAGTAATATTTATTATAGCTATATCCAGTAGCGCTAGAGAAGGAAATGGCAAGCCACTTCAGTATCTTTGCCAAGAAAACCCCAACTTGGGTCACAAAGAGTCAGCCACAACCGAAACAACTGAACCACAATAAACAACAGCTATGGATGAATCGAAAGCCAAAAATCAAGGTGGACAGGAGAAATATCAACGATCTCAGATGTTCAGATGATACTACTTGGATGGGAAAAAATTCAAAGTAATTAAGAAGCCTCTTGATGAGGGTGAAAGAGGAGAGTATGAAAGCTGGCTTGAAGCTTAACATCAGAAAAACTAAGACCTTGGCAACTGGTTGCATCACTCCTGGCAAGTAGAGGGAGAAGATGGAAGCAGTGTCAGATTTTCTATTCTTGGGCTCAAAGATCCCTGCAGATGGTGAATGCAGCCATGAAATTAAAAAAAAAAATGCTTGCTCCTTGGAAAGAAAACTATGGCGAATCTGGACAGCATACCAAAAAGCAGAGATATTACCTTGCTGGTGGAGGTCAGTATGGTCAAAACCATGGTTTTTCTAGCAGCAATGTATGGCTGTGGGAGATGAACTATAAGGAAAGTTGAGTTCTGCAGAATTGATGCTTTTGAATTGTGGTGCTAGAGGAGACTTGAGAGTGCCTTGGACAGCAAGGAGATCAAATCAGTTGATACTTAAAGAAAGTAATTTGGGCTATTCACTGGAAGGCCAAATGCTGAAGCTGAAATACTTTGGTCACATAATGAGAAGATGGGACTCATTGGAAAAGACCTTGATGTTAGGAAAGATTAAAGGCAAAAGGAAAAGTGGATGGCAGAGGATGAGATGGATACAGTGTCATGGAAACAACGAACATGAGCCTGGACAGACTTCAAGAGATAGGGGAGGATAGAAGGACCTGGCAAGCTGGGGGGACAACAGAAGGGCTAAAGAACAACAAATTACCATTAAGTGCTGACTACGTACATAGCACAGAGCTAAGTGATGGTGATACAAACAGAAGGGTCACAGTTCCTGCCCTCACAGAGCTCATACTGCAATGGGGGAGACAACAGCTAGGGAAGGTTTCAGCTGCATGTCAGATGGAAAGTCCCACAGTCCTTAGGGTGCAAATGTAAGACCTCTTCCTTAACGTCATTTCCACTGATAAAATCCCAGAAGTTTCCAAGGTTGAACCGTTTGATGGGGCCAAGGACCTTGGTACCAAGAGAGCATTTAGTGTTAGGGCCTTCAGTAGCTGTAGCTGTCTGCAGCACCTACAGGGGCAGTGAGCAGGCTGCATCTCTTTCTGAGGAGGGCACTGGACTGGAAGCATCGCTATTCTCAAGACTCTTGGGTTCAGGGCCCTGAGATGTATCCATTGGGGTGTGAGGGGAGACTGTGGTCAAGGCAGTGGTGGCATTATCTGTCTGGTACATGATGCCTGGCTGCTTCAGTGCTTTCATGTCAAGTAAGATGGTGCAGTGGATAGAGTGTTGGGCTTGGAATCAGAAAGACACAAGTTCAAATTCTGACTCAGATCCTAACTACCTGTTTGACCCTGGGCATGTCACAGAGTCTCCTAGCCTCAGTTTCCTCAGCACTAAAATGGAGATGATAATTCACACCTGCCTCACAGGGTTGTGAGATTCAAATCAGATAACCTATAGCCAGATAGGCTAAGACTGTTAGACTCCTGATCATATTTTGCTCATGATACAGGCTCTCTGAGTGGCCAGATTTCTAAGGTACAGAGCAAATAAAAGATGAATGGTCCTCATGGACACAAAGTGGGTACTGGGAAAACTCAACAAAGCTAAAGATAAATGACTATTAAAGAAAGATATTTGTACAATATAAACATCTATATAGATACTAAACAAAATTGCCCCAGCCATGCCCAGGAAGACAATCAGGACAGAAGACAACAACTAAGCAAACAACACTAAATGTACTCTTATCCTGAAAATGTGCAAATCATTGTACTCCTTCCCCTTGGTCCACCTGTCCATGTTTGTACCCTTGGGTCTTGATACTTCTCTATCTGTCTTTTGATGATATCCCTCAATGGTTGGAAGGCATTGGTTTTCCTTGATGATGGATACAGGGGTCAAAGAGGATTAAAGCTAGAGCTCTTGAGTGCAGGTAGCTTGTTCAACAATCTCACTGGAGGCTACGTGGTACTGAGGGGCCTGGGAAAAGGGAGAGGGTGAGTCTTTTTTTAAAGGCTGAATTATGTGTATCTCACTGAAAGTTTAACAGCTGAAGACACTTAGAACCAACCCTGAAAATCTTTAAGACAGCACCACAGCCCACATACCACAGCCCCAAAGAAATCCAGATGAGGCTAATAAGAATCATGTCACACTTCTAATGAAAACAGACCCAGGGATTCCATTCTACTCACTTTTAGTTTGAGTTCCTGGGAATAATAAGTGGGAGAAGTGTCATTTCTAGTTCTAGGGGTAATGGTGTGTAATCCATGAGTTCCTACTGGCATGTTTCCCTTAACAATCAGCCAGAATACATAATTAACTCCTAGCATAGATATTTTCTCAAATGGCATAGCAAAAACACTAATTATAAAATGCTCCTTTCATAAACCTGGGGTGTACTCCCCCACAAATACACACAAGCAACCACGGCAAGGCTGAGTACACTCAGGTAGGATACACATGTGGCCAAGGCCACTCAACTCTCTTCACAGAGTTCTCCAGCAGCTCCCCTTGGGTACAATGTGTCTCAAGGGTCTTAGGACCTGTTCCTTTACACAGTTCAACCCTTAATTGCTAGATGCGATAGGGGCAATGTCTTATGGTCTTCCCCCATGCAGACTAGGATTCTTTCCCCTTAAAAGGCAATAAAATCACCCTGAAGATCTAATTGGTTCAGGGGCCTGAAGTCCCAAGATACCGACACTGCTTCTGGATTCTCTTAGTACTCATGCAAAGTCACTGGGATGCTCCTCAGGCTGCTACCAAGTTGGCCATGTTAGGACACAAGGACATAGAAAAGTGACATTAAGCCAAGTTAATGCTATAACTTTAGTGAATATCCTTCCTTATTAACTGGCAAATGTTTTCTAAGCATCTCATTTCATTCCAGTCTCAAACATGAGGCACCAGACTAACCTCAGCTTGACCTAGCATATTATACCAGAGCCAGCTCCTTGAGGCTGCTTCCTCCGTGAGGTAACTGTCTCTCTGTACAGGCATCTGTGAAGCATTTGTCCCTGCTCCCCACTCGATGAAGTAATTTCCTGTTGCTTCAGGAGCTTTCAAGGAAACATATATCCAATGTCCAGGTGGTCTGAGGGGAAATTTCCTCTTCCCCATGCCACAGGCCACCTCCACAAACAGCTCCCAGCCTTGAACTTCAATCTTTAATTGTGCTTATGGTCTCCTCATGATCTTAACTGGAACCACTACACGTGGCATCTCCTGCTCTGGTGCTAGATGGAACGCTCAATGGCATAGTGGGAGAGAATCCTCTTCCTGCTCCAGGCAGTCTTGACTATCTCAGGTTCCTTAGGCTTTAGCTAGCTCAAGCTCCCAAAAGTACAGCTAATTCCTCTCCTAAATCAATCCCATTGTTCCCTTCTTGACTCAACGTGAGAGGTAGCCGTGCTTGATAGAGGAATCAGGGGTAGAAGCATCTTTACAGGTGGTTTAACATTCCAATAATACCTGGTGATTACATCCTGGGTCTTCTGTGATCACATAATTGAAGTGGTTAGAACTGGGCCATCTAGTTCAAACACTTCACTTTTCAAAGGAGCAAAGTAAGAATCAGAGAAGAGAAAGTACTTACCTAAGGCAGTTCAGATAATAAGTGCCAATTTGGGACAAGAAGTCACATTCCCTGATTCTTTCCATCACTTTGTCCTGCCTGTTATGAAATCTACGGGATTACAAATGATGTCAGGACTGCTCCTGGGCAGTGGCCACATCTATGGAATCTACATTTATAATGGAAATCTAAATTCGGATTTAGACATAAGTATTGATGAAATAAATGGCTGCCTATGTAATAGGATCTGAGGAGCATTAAAGTCTGCTCCCTACCTCAATACAATGGCAGCTTGTTGGTCTTGATAGTGGGCAAGCCAAGAGCTGGCAGGAAGGCAGAGGCACACTTGGTGAGTATGAGAGAATGGCCCAGGTGAGAAAGTAGAGGATTCTTGGAGAACTAATGTCTTGGGAGCAATATTTCAAATCCCTCTCTGGTGGGAGTTAGGCTATCCTTGAAAGGTGTTGAGAATATCCTTGACTTGACTGGCTCAGAGGATTAAAGATTAGGCTAGAGACATCACTTTCTGATCACTCGAGAACAAAATATCTACAAAAAGTTCCAGGCTCTCACTCCCTCTCACTCCCTCTCACTCCCTCTCTCTCCCTCTCACTCCCTCTCACTCCCTCTCACTTCCTCTCTCTCCCTCTCTCTCCCTCTTTCTCTCTCTCTCTCTCTCTCTCGCTCTCTCTCTCTCTCTCTCTCTCTCTCTCTCTCTCTCTCTCTCTCTCTCATGCTTGCTGGACTAAGGCAAGGGAGCTTGGTCCAGTTGAGTCAACTTGGGGTATGCTCAAGGCATACCCTTATTGAACATCCTTCTCCAGCTACTAAAGATGAGTAAATCAGTATTTCATTCTTTTCCAGTACCCAGCTTAAGCTACTAGGGTAAGTAACTTAAGCCCAGAAGAAGTAGCCATGGAGGATGCTGGACTGGTTTCTGTGACTTCTGATATAGACATCTCAGAAAAAGTCTTAAAAGGCTTGATCAAGTAAAAAAAAAAATCTAAGCTTTCTATAGTCATAAGAAAAAAACTAAATCACTATTGATTAGAGAAATGCAAATTAAAACAACTCTGAAATACCTTCTCACATTGATCAGATTGGCTAAATGACAGAAAATGACAAATGTTGGAGGGAATGTGGGAAAATTGGGATACTAATGTACTGTTAGTGGAGGTGTGAACTGATCCAACAAATCTGGAGAGCAGTTTGACCCAAAGGGCTATAAAATTGTGCATACCCTTTGACCCAGCAACACCATTATGAGGTCTGCATCCCAAAGAGATCAAAGAAAAGGGAAAAGGACCTACAGGTACACAAATATTTATAGCAGATCTTTTTGTGGTAGCAAAGAATAAGAAATTGAGGGATGTCCATCAATTGGGGAATGACTGAACTAGTTGTGGTACATGATTGCAAGAGAATACTATTATGCTATAAGAAATTACAAACAGGATAGTTTCGGAAAAGTCTGGGAAGGCTTCCACAAACTGATGCAAACTGAAGTGAGCAGAACCAGGAGAACATTGTATACAGCGACAGCAATATTATACGATGATCAACCTCAGATAACTTAGTTATTTTTAGCAATGCAATGATCCAAGATAATCCCAAAGGACTCATGATGAAAAATGCTATCCACCTCAAGAGATAGAACTGATAGAGTTGGAATGCAGATCAAAGCACACTATTTTTCACTTTCTTATTTTTTGGTGGTTTTTTTTTTGCTCTGTGTTTTCTTTCACAACATGACTAATATGGAAATATGTTTTACATGATTGTATATGTATCAATATTATTTGCTTTCTCAATGAGGGAGAAGAAGAGGGAGGGAGAGAATTAGGAACTCAAAATTAAAAAAAAAAAGGTTAAAATTGTTTTTACATACAATTGGGAAAAATAAAATAGTAAAAATATTTTAAAAAATTTAAAAGACAAAAAAAAGTTTGATCAAGGATGACACTGGGGCTAGCCTTGGGACCCAAGCCTATTAATGCCCAGGCTTAGGGGAGTTTCTCTGAACCTTTGACAGCTCATGGCATTGCTAAGCATACACACACATAGGACAATGGAACATAACCAAATCCACCCAGGAAGACCGGAAATCCAGATCTTCTCTGCTCCATCATAATGAAATATAACTTGGTGCTCTAGTTTGCACCTCCTTCCAATAATAAAACTGTAATATAATGGACCAACCTAAACACCCGTCAAGAGCTTCTAGTACACGCTGATTTTACCTGCTAAATAAAGGAAACCGCAGAAGAGGAAAAGTTGGTGCCTTCATTAGGGATATCTACCATGCCTACTGCCTCCAGTCTCTAATCTACCTCCCTCCCTCCTCTCTTAACTGCCTTACCTTCCTGATTATGGTAAGAGGGACATTTTCCTGGAAAAGTGGCAGTAGTGAGCCCGGGCTCTCTATGCAGTGATTCTTAAACAATTTAAGAAGCACCAAAGAGGATCAGGAATGGAAAAAGTTTAAGAAGCCCTGCATAGGTAAATGGACACTCAAAACTTAGTGAAGAAAGATGGCACCCATCCCCATTTCTTCCTTCCTTTTGGCTCTTAGTCCTTTGATAATTTGATTCCGTAATAATGGATTTCTGTTCCAGGGGTGGGGGTATGGACTGTGACTAGGACGTTTCATTCATTCTGGAAAGGGTGAGAGACGTGAAACAGTCACTTCTATGTAACAAAAAAACTCACTTCTATGTAACAGTGGAAAAAGAAATTTGAATAGGTCAGAGGCAATTCTGTCCTTCTCTCCCCTCTCACTACTTACTTGCTGCAACCAAATCAACAATGCACCATTACCATGGGCCATCTGCTGGGCCATGGAAATAATTTGGGATCATAGGACTTGGAGCTGAAAGGATCATTTATATAGGACCGAGGCTTTGGAGCTGGAAAGGACCTTAGAGGTCATCGAGTACAACGCCCTCATTTCATAGAGGAGGAAACTGAGGCTTAGTGAGGGGGAGCAGGGACAAGCAAAACCCAAGGCTTCTGATGCTGATCTGACTCTAAGACTCTCTCTTAATTCTCTCTCTCTGCTGTTTGTCCCACACAGAGTCTTTTATGAAGGATGTTTTCAAGGGATTTTACCTGCATATACAAAGGGGAACTCTGTACTACCCCTGGAAAGGAACGTGAATCTTCCTTTGAACAAAGACTTAACAAGCTCTAACAAGGAACTGTACTCATTATCAATTATCCTGATCAATTCACGAAAATGCTTGCAAACCTCCTGGTGTGGGGGAGGGAGGGGGTGATCTCTCTCTCTCCTTGCTCTCCTGCCTGGTGCTTTGATGCTCATTTGCAATTAGCAAAATGGCAGTTCTTTAAAAATGTTCCACTTTTTACAAATTCTGAAAGACCTGGATGTTTGCCTCCATACCCTTTTCCTCCAGTTCAGTGATAGTATAAAGGATTTCCTGCACCAGAGAAACTTGACCCACTCAGCTTTGAATGAAGAAATGACAAGACATCTATTAAGCTCTTGGAATGGGTCAAGCATTGTGCTAAGTACTGGGGATGCAAATGTAACAGAGAATGGGCACATATACAGAATGTGCCAACCTGTTCCTCTGATGCAAATTCCCCTCATGGGAGAGACTGGCGAGTTTGCTTCTTCTGGAAAAGTCATGATGACCTGGAATAGAAATTACTTGGAGAGATCTGAGTAGGTACAGACATTCTCTGACTGGTTCAGGTCTGTTTACCACATGGTTGGGAGAAGCCTTTTTTGTTTGAATGCATTGACTAGTCTTTTGGGGTGGGCAGTCCTTTCTGGCTACCCCACTAATGAGTCTACTAAAGGCAGCTGGTGGCACAGTGAATGGACCGCTGGGCCTGGATTCAGGAAGACCTGAGTTCAAATTCAGCCTCAGACATTTCCCAGCTGTGTGACTTTGGCAAGTCGCTTCATCTGTTTGCCTCAGTTTCCTCAACTGTAAAATGAGGATAATAACAGCACCTGCATCCTAGGATTGTCCTGAGGATCAAATGAGAGAAACACTTGTAAAAGCTTAGCACAGTGCCTGGCACATGGTAGACACTACAGAGACATTCCCTTCCCCTCCCCTAATGGCCAGACTCCTTCAGTCACAGCATCTCAATCATAGCATCTGGCAAGAGACAATATTGTAAGAGGTGGGGCATGGGAGGCTTCTCGCCATTCAGGCCATGTGGCCTGGATCTTGGCCTCTGTTTTGGTGAAGGGACTGGAGTCTCCGATCTTGTGAGTTTCAAAGGCCAGTAATTGGGATGAGCCTCCAGGCTTCCCAGCATCCGGGTTGGAACCCAGTTTGGCATTGGTGACCAGGGGAACAAGGACTGATCTTTAGGACCAAGGCCAGCTGAGGCAAGGGCTGACAGTGATGCCACATTTGTACATGAACATGGGAGAACCAGTGCTCTGAAGGAACTAAGATAAGTTTTGATCCCCTTCTCCCCAAAGACCATGATGGGAGGAGAGATGGTATATCCCCAGTGTCTTAGGGAACAGTGTTGGTTTGCTTTTTTTTTTAAAGTAAATATCCCTTTGTAAAAAGCTAATTGCTATCTCCTCCTGAGGGAGATAGAGACAACCTTGATGTGGGATACTGGAGCTTGCATGGACTGGCTACAAAAAGCGTAAAGGAAAGACAGTCCAGAATCACCTCTGTATCATGAGGGCTATATCAGAAGGGCTTTCCTGGAGGTTTCATTTGTATATACTGTAGTAATGATCCCAGGAGGCAGTGTGCCCTTGGTGGATAGAGCACAGGACTTAGAAGCAGGAAGACTTGGGTTCATGTTCCACCTCTGACACTCCCCGAAGGATTCTGGGCAAGTCCCTCACTCCCTCAGTACCCTCCAGTAATTCTCTCTAAGCTAATAATACCAACATCCATTTATTTAGTGCTTTAGAATTTTCAAGGAGTTTGCACAAGCTTTTTCTTAGCTGTTATACTCCCATTTTTCAGATAGGCAAAGAGAGACAATGATTCTGAAGAATTTGCCCAGCCTCACAAAATAAATTAGCCTGATGTATAATCCAGTATTTCTTTCATAATACACAAGGTGTCACACCAAAGCCTTACTCCTATCTTCCCTTGTCCCTATCAAGAGATATTAATACATATTTCCCCAAGTAGAACAAAGGCTCCCCTGCCCCACCCCCGCAATACCATGCCTAGAATACATTCCTTATCTCCTTTTCATCCATTCTTAGGCTCCTTCAGGGTCCAACTCCAGAGCCTCTTCCCTGAGGAGGCGTCTTCCATCTCCCCAGTTGATAGGACCTTCTACCACTGAAATTACCTTGTACGTATTTGTGTGTGTGTGTGTACACACACATATACATACATGCATATATGTATGTATATATACACATATATACTATGTACACATAAATACATATATATATTTTGCATATTCATAAGAGACAGTGTGGTCTAGTGGATGGAGAGCTACCTTTGGAGTTATTTAGGAGGACCCTGGTTCAGTTCCTGGGTCTGCCACATACTAGCTATGAGACCCTGGGTAAATCATTTAATTGCTCAGTGGTCCCTAGCAATGCTCCAAAATGCTAAGGCACAGAGCAGGTACTGCTCTGAATCAGAAGTTAATTCCTCAGTGGAAATTCCCCACACCTACGAAATCACAGGTCCAGTCTCCAACCTGCTCCTCAATACTTTGGACTTCTTGATGAATTCTCGAGAGAATACGGACACACAAGATGGGTACACACAGAGAGGCATTGTTTGAATTGATGAGACCACAGGTCCATTTGAATATATACATATGATAGATATATTGTATACATACCTAGTATATATAGTTTACATATGACATACACAAACACATGTATATATGTATATTGCCTCCCCTGATAAAACGTAAGCTACGTGAGGACAGTGATTGTTTTATTTCTGTCTTTGTATTCCTGGCACCTGGCACACAGTAAGCATTTCATAATGTATGCATTCAGGGTTAGGGTTAACCAAAGCCCTAACTCTGCTTATCTTCTCCTTGCTGTCTTCTCCTGGTGGTAAAGGTGAGATTGGTGACTGCCTTTCTCAAGCCTCTATTTCAGGAGAGCCTCAGCTACTATGCTTCATTGCCTGCTCTTGCCATCTTCTCCTTGCCAACTGCTGTACCCTTTCCTTCCCAACCCATCCCCATCCACCCAAACCATGAACCTTGATCAAATCTACACAGCCATTTTCCTGGATTAGGGAGAGAAGCTCTCAATCTACTCCCCCAGGATCCAATTCTCCATCTCAATAACTTTCCAGAACAAAGTGCCTCTATCTGGTTTTCACCCCTTTGAAGTATTGGCTTATCTGAACTTTTCATCTCCCCCAGTTCTGAGCACTGCACACAAAAGTGTGATGAACTGAACAGAAAAGCTACTAAGACTACAACAATATTATTTTGTATAACATTACAATAAAATCATTATTGATATTTTTTTAAGCAAAAGATTGGAAATTTTATGTATATTACATGAACTTTTTCCTTTACCTTCAAAGACCAGAAAAATCTCACCAAGTTATAAGGAAGATCTTAGTCTGAAGATAGAGGAGGTATATACTTTTTGCAGAATTAAAAAAAACTCAACAATTACTTCGTCCTATGTGATATTCTGATCAAAAGTGTCCAGTGGCTTCCTAGTGCAAGTCAATTTCAACACTTTGGCAGAGCAACCTTCTACAATCCATTGCTGCCCAAATTTCCAGTTGTCTTCATATCATCTCTAAACACTGTGGTCTGATCAAACAGGACTTACTCCCGAAAGCATGTACTGCACCCTCACATCTCTGTGCATCGGTCCACACTGGCCCCTGTCTGTATCTGAAAGGTCTTCCTTCCCCCTCTTCAATTCCTACCCAGCCTTTGAAGCTCAATTCAAATGCCTCAACCTCCAGGCAGCCTGACCTAACAGCTAATGCTTTTTTTCCTCTTCAGTTCTCTTCTCATATCATATTATACATTACAGTCACCTACAAAGACTGTGAGTCCCATGAGGTCAGGCCTCTGTGTTATCTAAACTTTGTATGTATCTCTCCCAATTCAGAGTTTTGCACACAAAAGACCCTTAAATGGTTGCTGTACTGTAGTCTGCAGTACTGTGTGCAATATAACTTGCAGTTACTCTAGCAACCTCTAGATGGAAGTATTTCTCCATGACTAAATCTACATGGCAGGTGGTGAGTGAACCAATGGCTGAAATTAGAAAACAGGTGACCAAGGAAAAACGAATTGAAATACAAGGAGACACAAAATGGATCCGACAAGATGGGAGGCAGGAGAAAGGAAAGAGGGCTGACAATTGTCATCCAGGTTGGGTTTTCCCCGCCCTCACCCCGCTTCCTCCCCCAATCACTAGGTCGCATATTATGTACGCTTTCACATAGTCGCCTCTTTACTGGAGAGACAGGCTTCCAATGCCAAACAAAGACTCTACATGCACTGTAACAGACAGCCCTAGGATTGATCGGGTTCTCAAATGCGAGCTGGTCAGAAACAAAGAGTTTCTGGGAAAGGTCACTGGTTTCTTTTAAATAGAGGGAAACTATCTTAGGGTGCAGTGGAAAGATTGTTAAATTTGGAATCTGAGCACCTAAGTTCAAAACCTGGCTCGACCACCTGTCCTTTCAGATCACAACCCCTCCATGCCTTAGTAGGTGATATTTTGGCAGAGATGCTGTGGTTAAATTAAAAAACTGTAAAAGCTTCATCTTGTAGCTAAATAAGTTATATACCTTTTAGACAGACAAGAGATACCAACAGCCCTTGTGTTGTGGGTGGAGTGCCTTTGGAAGGCTATGCAGTTACCCTCCTCAGCCACCAGATGGAAGCCATATCTCAGGTTTCTCTGAGTTTACATGGAAGTCAGTCATTAACAAGCATTCACTAAGTGCATACTATGTGCCAGACATCGTGCTAGGTGCTGGGGTCCCAGATAAAGATTAAACAGGGCCTCTGCCCTGGAGGAGCATGCATTCCAGTGGGGAAGACCACATGCAAACCACATACATACAAGATTTAGTAGATGGAAGGTAATTTCAGAGGGGAGGATGAGCACCAGGAAAGGCCTCACCCAGAAGGTGGGTTGTGAACTGAGTTCAGCAGGAAAGCAGGACACAGAGGTGAGGAGAGAATGAATTCCAAGCATGGGGCAGCCAGTGAAAAGGCATGGGATTGGGATATGGACTGTCATGTGTCAGAGACAGCAAGGAGGTCAGTGTCACTGACCTGTAGGGTATAAGAAGTGGAGTAAAGAGGAAGAATATGGAAAACTAGGAAGGGGTCAAGTTGTAAAGGGCTTTGAAAGTCAGAGGAGTTGATATTTGATACCAGAGGTAATAGACAGTCATTGGAATTTAGTGAGTAAGGAGGTGACATGGTCAGACCAGTACTTTAGGGAGCCCACTTTAGCAGCTGAATAGAGGGGGAGAGACTTAATGCAAGGAGAGCAACCAGAAGGCCATTGCAATGGTCCAGGCATGAGGTGATGAGGGCCTGTGAGTAGAAAGGAGACTTATACAAGAAAAGTTGGGAAGTTACCTATTTTACAAGTCATGGCAACAAATTGGCTATGTAGTTGAATGGGGGGAAGAGCTGGGGATGACATTATGGTTTAGAGTGCCTAGTGACTGGGAAAGTGGTGGTGGTACCTTTGATAGTAACAGGGAAGCTGGAAAGGAAGGAGAGTTTTGGTGAGAAAGATGAGGCCTGCTTTGGACATAATGAGTTTGAGATGACCACTGACAGTTGGCGATACAAGATTGGTGCTCCAAAGAGAGGTGAGAGTTAGATATAAAGACCTAGGAAAAGTGAATTGGATCCAGGAACAAGAAATCATCAAGTAAGATAATCCAAAATGAAAAGGAATTTGTGGGATAAACACAGACAGAGGGCATGCCATGGATGAAAAACTAAGAAAGGAGTTTGAGGAGTGGTTAGGGAGAAGACGAGGAGGAAAAGCAGAAGGGAACAGTGTCATGATAACCTGGAGATGAGGGATGATGGTGTCAAAGGCTACAGAAAGGTCAAGAAGGATGAGGACTGAAAATTAAGGGATCAATAACTAGGTACAGAGCTAGGACACAGAGAGATAGAAAAAGAACAAAGACAGGGGAAGTAGAGACACCAAGAGTAAATGGATTTCTCACAAAATTTAACCAAGAACAGCAGAGGAGATACAGGGTGAGAGCTAGTACAGATGGTTGAACTGAGAAGTTTTTTTAAAGGCTGGGGTGACATGGGGGCATGCTTGTAGACAGCCAGGGGCATCAAATAGATTGTGTGAGACTGAAGACTGGTAAGAAAGTAGGAATAGTTGAGGGGGGATCTTCTGGAAAAGATTGGGATGGCATGGGATCAAAAGCACACATAGAGGGCTTTCCTTTGGAATGGGGGAGGATCACCTCTTCATGTGAAATAGGAGTGAGCGAGAAGATAGTGAGGGGAGATATAGGAGCCATACGACGTGAGGAAGAGGAAGAAAAAGGGGTGCTTTTAGCAGTGAAATGTGAGGCAAGGTCCTCAGCTCAGAGCAGGTGGGGAAAGGGGAAAATGGGAAGGCTGAGGAAAAGCAAAAAGGTTTCCAAAAGCCTCCCAGGCAAATGGGATAACAAATTACTTACTGGAGAGAAAAAAGATCACCTTTCTAGGGTGAGTCAGTCAAGTCAGTAAGCCCCAGTCAGTCAATAAGCATTTAAGCACCTGCTATGTGCTAAGTACTGGGGATACAAAGGAAGGTAAACATAGTTCCTGCACCCAAGGAACTCAGACAATAATGGGAAGAAAACATACAAACTACATAAAAGATAAATTGGAAATAATCAAATTAAGGGGGGTTGGGAAAGGCTTCCTGTAGAAGGTGGGTTTTCATATGAGACTTGAGGGAAGTCAGGAAGTGGAGATGAGGGCATAGTAGATAGCCAATGAAAATGCCCAGAGTTGGGACATGCAATGTCTTGTTTGAGAAACAGTAAGGTCAGTGATGCTAGATTCCAGAGTACTTGGCTATAAGGTATAAAAATATTGGGAAGGTAGGTGGGACAGGTTATGAAGGGCTTTGAATGACAGAGGATTTTCTATTTGATACTGGAAGTAATACAGAGCCAATGACATTTATTGAGTAGGGAGGTGGCATGGTCAGACCCAGGCTTTAGGAAGATCACTTTGACCACTGAGTGGAGATTAAATTGAAGTTAGGAGAGACTTGGTGTAAGGAGACCAGTAATCTAGGCATGAGATGATAAAGACCTTCACTAGGATGGTGGCAGTAACAGAGGAGAGAAGAGGAGGCAGTATTCGAGAGCTGTTAGGAAGAAAAAATCAGTAGGACTTGGTAACAGATTAGATATGGGATGAGTGAGGAATTGTAATTATGTACCATAGATTTGTAATGAATCTTGTCACTGGGTTTTGTGATTTTCTCCAACTTTGCTCAGCAGTACGTGAATAGGAGTGAAGATGGTGGTGAAAGTGGTGAATGGTGAGAGGAACCCAGGATTGGGGTTTGGTAAGGTAAAGGTTAAGACCAGATAAAGGAATTTCAGAGCTCATGTACAGGGAAGTGGAACTCTTCTGTATGGTGGCAAGATCAACAATGTTGCTATCTCTGTGTGCAGTTGAGGTAGACTCATGGAGCAGGAGATGGGAATGGAACTAACCAAAGAAGAAAGAGTACTTGAGGGAGCATCCGTGTGTATTTTGTTGTCCCAGAATAAGAGGGCAGGAGTTGGGCAGAAGAGAAAGACTGTGAGCCAGGCACTGTACTCACTGAGGAAGAAAGGAGAATGCCCTGGGGCCTGGCTGATAACTACCAGAACCTTAATTGGGTGATAAATTTTGATTCAACGAACCTCAAAGGAAGGATTATTGACTGATGGTAGATGGACACTGGAAATGACAATGGACACCAAGGAATATCCTGACTACTCCCATTATAACCAGTCAGTGGGAGTGGGGTATGTAAGAAAGTATAATCATAGCTGAAAAGGGTGTCCAGGGAGACAGGAGGGAGCGGAATCTCAGTGAGTGCAAGAAGATAGGAAAATGTTTAAGATGAAAGAAAACTTGTCAATTTTACAGCAGGCATTCCTGAAAACACAGAGGAAGAGGTGGGTATGTTTAGAGTGGGATAGAGGGGAGAGGTTAAAGGGCACGAGGGTCAAAGAGTAAACAGTACAGGATAAGAAGCAGGGTTTGCCCAGTCACAGATACCAGAACCACCTAGACAGGGGGAATATGAGGGGGTAGCAGTAGGCTAAAAATTTTTTTTTATTTTATTTTTTATTTTATTTATTTATTTATTTATTTTTATTTTTTAATGTTTTTTTTTATTTTTTTTTATTTTTAATTTTATTTTTTTAATGTTTAACAATCACTGCCATACAATTGCGATTTTATCCCTCCCCACCCACCCCCCACTACCTCCCTCCCTCCCCACGACTGCATACAATTCTGTATAGATTCTACATATACTTTCCTATTGAGTATATTTTCACTATAGTCATGCTATGTAGTCAGACTAAGATAAATGAAAGAATCTGTATAACAAATCAGAACATGATACACAAACAGATACACATACACAAACATGATCTGCTACATTATGTGAGTGACTTCCATATTTCTCTCTCTGAGTGTGGAAGGCATTTTGTCTTGAGGTCCACCATTGGGATTTTTTTTTTTTTCAGAAGTTCTTGTGTTATTACAAAAATCTAAGTCTACCAGAAAAAACTCTCACACACTGTGGTCGTTGCTGTGCATAAAGTTCTCCTGGTTCTGCTCCTTTCACTCAGCATCAGGTCATATAAGTCCTTCCAGGCCTCTCTGAAGTCTTCTTGTTCATCATTTCTTATGGCACAATAGTACTCCATTACATTCATATACCATAATTTATTCAGCCATTCCCCAATTGATGGACATCCCCTTGACTTCCAGTTTTTGGCAACTACATAAGAGTGCTGCTATAAATATTTTTGTACATGTGGGACCCTTTCCCATTTTTATGATCTCTTGGGGATATAGTCCTAGTTGCGATATTGCTGGGTCAAAGGGTATGCACATTTTTGTAGCCCTTTGGGCATAGTTCCAAATTGCTCTCCAGAATGGTTGGATGCGCTCACAGCTCCACCAACAATGAATTAGTGTTCCAACTCTCCCACATCCTCTCCAGCATTTATCATTTTCTTGTTCTGTCATGTTTGCCAATCTTATAGGTGTGATGTGGTACCTCAGAGTTGTTTTGATTTGCATCTCTCTAACCAATAGTGATTTAGAGCATTTTTTCATATGATTATAGGTAGCTTTAATTTCTTCCTCTGAAAATTGCCTGTTCATATCCTTTGACCATTTATCAAGTGGGGAATGACTTGTATGATTATACATTTGGGTCAGTTCTCTATATATTCTAGAAATGAGGCCTTTATCCCCGAGCTTAGCTGTAAAAATTCTTTCCCAATTTACTACATCCCTCCGGATTTTGGTTGCATTGGGTTTGGTTGTGCAAAAACTTCTCAATTTAATGTAATCGAAGTTATCCATTTTGCGTTTCATAATGCTTTCTATCTCTCCTTTAGTAAAGAATTCTTCCCTTCTCCATAGATCTGATAAATACACTATTCCTTGCTTCTCCAGTTTATTCATGGTATCAATCTTTATACCTAAATCATGTACCCATTTGGACTTTATTCTTGTGTACGGTGTCAGGTATGGGTCTATGCCTAATTTCCGCCACACTGTTATCCAGTATTCCCAGCAATTTTTGTCAAACAATGAGTTCTTATCCCAGAAGCTGGGGTCCTTGGGTTTATCAAACAGAAGGTTGCTATATTCCTTGCCTACTGCATCTTGAGTGCCAAGTCTATTCCACTTGTCTACCTCTCTGTTTCTTAGCCAATACCAAGTGGTTTTGATAATTGCTGCTTTATAGTAGAGTTTGAGGTCTGGTAGCGCTAGGCCACCTTCCCAAGCATTTCTTTTCATTAGTCCCTTTGATATTCTGGACCTTTTGTTTTTCCAAATGAATTTTGATATTATTTTATCCAGCTCTAGAAAGTAATTGTCTGATAGTTTAATTGGTATGGCACTAAATAAGTATATTAATTTGGGTAGAATTGTCATTTTTATTATATTAGCACGGCCTGCGGTAGGCTAAAAATTGAGGAATGGATCTGTTAAAGGAGGCAGATGATCAGACTGTTCAAAGCTCTTCCTCCAGGTCTAACCTCATGACCGGGGGCGATGCTATATCCTGAGAACGGACTGGGGAAGTGTGGTCAGAAGGCAGGACCTGGCAGTTTTAGGTGGATTGTGAGCAAAGCAAGAGGATAGTCTGCATCAGCAGCCATGCCATCAAATAGCAGAGCTTCTGACTCAGCAAAGGACCTTCATCATCAAATACAGGACAAACCCCTGAGCCATTTCTGGGTTTAAAGCAGGGGTGAGGAACCTATGGCCTGGAGGCCACATGTGGCCTAGGTCCTTGAGTGCGGCCTTTGGACTGAGTCCAAGTTTAACCCTTAATAAAATTAAGGGGATTTGTTCCATGAAGTTTGGATTCAGTCCAAGGGCCACACTTGAGGACCTGGAGGGTCACATGTGGCCTTGAGGCTGCAAGTTCCCTATCCTGGAAGACAGGCTCACACCCTCCATTAGAGTCTGAAACTATGACAGTTTTCTACATGTAGTTTGGAAATGCCAGAGGGTTCTGGAGACTGTTTTCAAAAACAGTAAACATCAATAGACATAACCCACACCAACAAAAGCTCTTTGGAGGTGTTTTCAACAATTTTGAAGAGTGTTAAGGGATACTGAGACAGCAGTAGCCTGGGATGCAGACCATCCACACTCTCAGGCTTGGTCTCTGCCCCACATCTGACATGTTCATCAAGTGACGTCATATCTTGGTCTGTCCACTAGTTGTAAACAAGGCCTGGGAAACGTTCTAGGTAGGACAGGAAGTCTGTATGGTTTTCAGAACTTGGTCACACCCTCTGGGGCCTTTATAAAACTATTAGCTAGCTGCCATTAGAGAAGGGAGCAAGTCTCCAGCCAGGAGAAAGTAGTTCCGAACAAGTCCCTGAGAAGTTGCTTGGAGAGGAAGACAGCCCCTCAGCCTCAGTCTTGGCTAAAGGAGGACCTTCTGAGTTCAAAGGGTCCAGAAGGTTTAGAATTCCCCATCTTCTTATCAGCAGGATCCCTTGAACAGCTGATGGCAGTATCCCTCCTAATCTCCTCTTTCCCTAGCTAAACATTGTCAGTTCCTCGCATGATCCTCACATAGCATGATCTCAAGGCCTTTCATCATCTTAGTTACATGCTATAGACACAGTGCAGAGTATTAATGACTGTCCTAAAATGTGGTGTCCAGAGTTAAATACATGATCCCAAATGTGGTCAAAGTAGAGCAGGACTGACCCCTCCCTGATCCCAGACTTGAGATGGCACTAACTTTTCTGGCTTCCATGTCACAGTACTGACTCATACTTAGCTTGCAATCCACCAAGAGCCCCAGATCTTCTTCAGATAATCTGCATTCTAAATATACCTCACCCCTCATTTAATTATAAAGTTAATTTTTGGCCCATTACATTTCACTCTACTAAATTTAATCTTGTTATCTCACTCCCACAAAATGGAAGCTCCTTGAGGGCAGGTACTATTTTGTTTTTGTGTTTGTATCATGGTGTAGTGGACGGAGAATCAACCTTGGAGTCAGAAAGACCTGGGTTCAATTCTTGCCCCTAATACTTATTGACCATGTGATCGTGGGCAAGTTTCCTAATCTCTCAGTGTCCTGGATGACTCTAAGCTTCTAAGTGACAGTTTAGGTGCTGATATGCAGGGGTAGAGGGTTTTTCTTTCTTATGAGTTCCTCAGTACTGCCCAAACTAGATTAAAATATAATTGGAAAATGTTTAACAAAATAAATAAAAATACAATACAACACAGATAATGTTGATTTGTGATTTTTCTAAGTTAATATGCTAACCATAGGGATATTATTTGATACCATGGTCCTATACCAAAAGGAAAAAAAAAACAAGTCTAGCTCAAAAAAAATTCCCAACACCTAGCACATAGTGGGCACTTGATTCATATTTGTTGAAATTAATTTTAAAAAACAGACATGTGGCATATTATTACTAGATATCCCACTTCTGGTTATAGGTGGGTCTCACCCAGGGGCTACTTGCCCATAGGGTCAAAGTTCATGCCAAAAAAACATGGAAGGAGCAATTTCGGACAAAGAAATTTCAATGAACTGATATTATCAAACAATTTCCCCACCATGCAAGAATCTCAGCGTGGCCATGTGACCCCTGAGTTTTTTGAAATCTGTGATATTCTGTTAAGCTCTGATATGTTCATCAATGCTTGTAGAATCGAACCTTAGATCTCAAGTCAGAAACCTTAGTTCAAATCCCTTTGCTGACACTTAACAGTTGTGACATTAGGCAAAATGTTACCCCTCTTTGGGCTTTAATTTCATCATTTGTGAAATGGGGATAATGATGCTTGTACTACCTACCTATGAAGAAGCAGCATGTCAGAAAGGATAGCCTACTAGCTGAGGATTCAGGGAGAGCTAGGTGTAAATCCTTTCTTAGACACTGACTACTTGTGTGACTCTGGGCAAGTCACTTCATCTCCCTGGGCCTCAGTTTCCTCCTCTGTAAAATGAGGAAATTGTACAATTAAAAATTGTGTAATCAAAATTGTCAGTTTCATTCTCTGTGATGCTCTATCCCATGATCATGAATTCTAATCCCTATCCATAAATTTGAAAGGTAATTTTTTTCTTCATCTCTCTGATTTCTTGATGACGTGACCTTGTATGACTAGGCCACTTATTCATTTGGGGATTATCTTAGTAAATGGTTTGAGGTATTAGTATGAACTAAATTTCTCACAGTTTTGATCACATAGTGAATCATTAGCCCAGTTGCTGGGATCTCTGTGTTTGCTGAACACTAGATTAGTAGGCTTGTTTGCTTCTTTATGTTATATACCTCATCTGTTCCACTGATGGACCTTTCTGTTTTTTAACCAACACCAAATGCTTTTGCACAGACAAAACCAATACAGCTAAGATGAGAAGGGAAACTGTTAACTAGAGAAAAATATCTTTATAAAAAGTTTTTGTGATAAGGGTCTCATTTCTAAGATATATAAATAACTGGTTGAAATGTATAAGAATGAATCATTCTATAACTGATAAATGATCAAAGAATATGAACAGGCAATTCTCAAGGGAAGGAATTCAAACTGTCAATAGCCATATTGAAAAACATGTTCCAAATCACTAAATAGTTGGAGAAATGCAAATTGAAGCAACTCTGAGGTTATACCTCACATCCATCAGGACAAAGATGATAAAAAGGTAAAATGCCCAACGTTGGGGAGTGGGGGTGAGGGGCTTTGGTAAAAAAGATACATTAATGCTCTGTTAGTAGAGCTGTGCGTCACTGCAGCTCTTTTCTAGCTAGCAATTGGGAATCAAGCACAGAGCTACAGCGATGTCACTATGAGGCCCAGATATTCCAAAAAGATCAAAGAACCCATATGTATACAAATATTTTTTGTGTTGTCCAAAAAAAAACCTGGAAATGGGGGGGGGGGGCGTGATCTAACAATTGTGGAATGATTGAACAAGTTATGGTATATGAAGGTAATGAAATATTATTGTGCTGTAAGAAATGATGATGCACAGTGAAGGGAGCAGAGCCAGAAAAATGGTATAGACTTTAACAACACTGTAAAAACTTTGAAATCCTAAAGAATTCTGATGAATGCAATGACTGACCATGATTCCAGAGGGCTAATGATGGAGCATGCTGCCCACATCCTGACCGAGAGATAATGGGCTCAAGATGCAGAAGAAGATAGATATTTTTGGAGCTGGCCAATGTGGGAATCTGTTTTGCTTAACAATGCATATTTGTTAAAAATATTTTTTTCTCCCATGAGTTGAGAGAGAGGGAGAGAGAGAGAGAGAGAGAAATGCTTGCCAAAATGAGGGAGTTAACTGATCAAAGGGTGTCTGAGATTCCTCCTAGCTCCTGACATGTGACTTTATTATGATCTTGGGCAATTGTCTTCACCTCATTGGTCCTCAGTTCCCCTACAGTGAAGTGAAGGGTTGGATCAGATTGTATCTGGAGTTCATTTTGGCTCTAAGTTAATGATTTAAAAATTTGGACAAAAGTCACACAGGACAGACAGCCATATACTGGTTATAATCTGAATCAATGTTATGAGAGGTTCATCAGAATAGGAGAGTAAGAAAGCTAAGTACCAGACAGTACTTACTACCATAGAAGGTCTCTCAGCAGCAGTCTCACAATGTTATCTTAGCTCCCCACTTCCCCTCCATGGGGAGCTATCCATTGCCAGTCCAATTGAGGGCATACTTTGCCCTGGGAACAGATTGTTCTATTTACCCCCAGGCACAAAATCCCTAGCTTCGGCTCTGCCACAGGTTTCCTTGGTTTTTCCTCTGAGATACTCCACAGAAAATCATCTCATGCACCACAAGAAATTCCAGCTTCTGGCATCTGGAGGGAATCTTGGGTTGTACAGAAGAATACATGAAATATCATGGTCCACATTGACCAAACTTGCTAATGTGATGATTTCTCAGAGGAGCTCTGGAAGCCAATGTTTGTCTCAACAGAAGATGGATATTCAAAGAGAAAATGCATGTGATTTGAAGGGGTATATGAGTGGCAGCCTTTTGGGAGTCCCCAAGTACAGATCCGTAAAAGAATTGTATTCATCCAGACTTCAGTGTATTGGATTCACTAGAGACAAAAATGGAAAGGAAATGAAATAGAAACTTATTCCAAGAGACAATGAATTGTTTAACCTCAAAACCAAGAAATGAGAAATATGGACGTGCTCAGTGGGAGGGAAAAAGCAAATGACAACCCAGAAGACCTAAGCATTGTTTGATCTTTCTTTCAGGGCCAGCATTTTGCTTTTCTCAGAGTTGAAATGAACCTCAACAGTCATCGAGCCCAACAAGAACCCCCATTAATAACAAAAGCTAGCTTTATATGGTGATTTAAACTTTGCAATGATCTTTACATGCACTGCATTCTCAAGTCTCAATGACCTGTGAGGTAGGTGCTATTATTACTCCCATTTGACAGATGACAAAACTGAGGCAGACAGTCTAACTGACTTCCCCAGGGCACACAACTAGCGAATTTGAAGCAAGGCTTGAGCCTGGCCTATCCTGACTCTGAGGCCAGTTTTGTATGTGTTACTGCATCTCCAACAGGCAAACAGTATCTTCTTGGAGTCCTCCAATGATAGAACATGCTATCCTCTAAGGCAGGGCTGAGGAACCTGTGACCTCAAAGCAACATGTGGCCCTCTAGGTCCTCAAGTGCCACCCTTTGACTGAATCCCAACTTCACAGAACAAATCCCCTTAATTAAAGGATCCGTTCTGCAAAACTTGGACTCAGTCAAAAGGCTGCACCCGAGGACCTAAAGGGCCACACGTGGCCTTGGGCTGCAAGTTCCCCATCCCTGCTCTAAGACAATCCAGCATCTTCCTACTAGCTTGCACTGCTTTTAGTCAGGGTTATTATTTTTAATCATTTGACTTGGTCAGGAGCTTCATAGCAACTCAAACTTTGAATATTACAGACCATTCCCAGGAATGAAGGAAGGATGGGTATGTTCTTACACATTCTGAAGCTGAGAGAGAGAGAGGGAGAGGGAGAGGGAGAGAGGGAGGGGGAGAGGGGAAAAGAAAGAGAAGGGAAGAGGAGGGGAGAGGAAGAAGAGGGAAGAGGAGGGGAGAGGAAGAAGAGGGAGGAGAAAGGGAAGAGAAAGGGAGAAGGAGAAGGTGAGGAGGGGAGAGAAGGAGAAGGTGAGGAGGGGAGAGAAGGAGAAGGGAAGAGGATGGGAGAGGGAGGACAGAGAGCTCAAGAAAGAAGTCAACTATAGAGAAGACAAGTGATGGGAAAACAAATACTTTCAAATGGTACAAACAGAGGGTATAGCTATCCTCAGGCGAAGTCATTTCATACGACTAAATTCATATTCTTGAGGAATTAAAAAATCACCCAAACTCACTTGATAGAGTTCCCTGGTCCCTTCAGTGTTTCAGGTCAAGAATACAAGTGCAAGTTAATGATTTCCTGGGGATGCTAAGATTCCTGTTCCTCTTAGCATGTCTCGAAAGAGATCTCATTCTTTCTTGACCAAGAGAGCCACATGTAAATATTTTCCAAAGCATGTCCTATGGAATTCTGGCATTTCACAGGACGGGAAGAGGGCTGCTGACATGAGCAATTCCTCATGCTAGCTCCAGTGGCCAATTATAAAGCCAACAACCAGTCTCAGGACTGTACAAGTATTCCTTTGGCAGAGGAAGGGGAGAAGATAACATGGGCTGTCAAGTCCTGAACACTTTAAGGACTTCAGAGTGCTTTTGTCACAGCAATCCTATTAGTGGGCAGTGAAAAGATGATCATCCCCATTGGAGGCTCAAGAAGAGGAAGTTCCTGGCTTAGGCTCATGCAACTGGTAAATTGCAGAGTCAAGAGTCAAACTTAGGTTTCTTGGCCCTGAGTTCAAGATTCTTTCCACACTACCAAGACCACGTTGACAATAAAAGCTGTCTTACTCAAGAACTCAAATCAATGCCATGATCAACCATAATTTCAGGGGACCAATGATGAAATGTGTTACCTTCCAGAGAGAGGTGAGAGATATAGGGTACAGAAGGGGACATACACAGGGTGTCCCAAACTTGGACGTGGTCAACGTACGAATTTGTTTTGCTTGAATATACATATTTACTTATTTAAATTAAACTTTACTTCTTCAGTTAACAATCATTTATGTTGTCTCCCTCCCTCCTCCAACAATCCATTGAGAAAGGAAAAACAAAACCTTTGTGACAAATATAAACTACGCATATTTATCATAAAGATTTTGTTTTTCTTTTTCAGCAACAGGGAGATTGGTGGAAGAGAAACTAAATACTTGTTAATTGAAAAATAAAATAAATTCAAAACGATAAAGGCAGTTTGGAAAGGTAGGCTTTCAAGGACAATAGCAATATTAAGTAATGACAGTATTATATAAATACACATAAACATACATATATGTCTAGATTCCACATATACATGTATGTATATATATATATTTTATATATGTATATATGTATTTTAAAATTTATTTATTTAACAGGATCTAAGAAACTCCCAGGCAGGTAGATAAAGCCCTGGGTTTGGAATCAGGAATACTCATCCACATGAGTTCAAATCCAGTCTCAGACACTTGCTAGCTGTGTGATCCTACTGAAGTCACTTCACCGTGTTTGCCTCAGTTTCCTCATCTGTAAAATGAGCTGGAGAAGGAAATGGCAAACCACTCCAGGATCTTTGCCAAGAAAAATCCAAATGGAGGCACAGAAAGTCAGACATGATTGAAACGACTCAACAACAACAAAGAAACTCCCACTGACCAAACTGCCTCTCCCCAGTGCAGATCTGGACCATCTCTGTAACTTCAAATCTTAAAGGGTTGCCCCAGCTACTGAGAAGTTGAATGGATTGTCCAGGGTCATCAAGCTGACATGAGCAATTTCTCATGCTAGCTCCAGTGGCCAATTATAAAGCCAACAGCCAGCCTCAGGACTATAGTCATCAGTCCTTAGAGGCCACACTTGCACTTCCTGACTCTCAGACCAGCTCTCTATCCACCATATCATGATGCTTCTCAACAAATAACAAAAATGAACACCTTTGCAGCATTTTACGATTTTGCAAAAACCTCTGCATGTATTTATCTCATTTGACCTTCACAATGACCCTGGGAGGTAGAGGACATTTTTATCTTCGTATTGAGGGAACTAAGTCTGAGAGGTCCCCATGATCATACAGCTATTAAGCTTCAGAAGTTAGAACTCTGATATTCCCAGATTCCAGGTCCAGTACACTTTTTAAACGACTGTTGTGAAGTAGAAGACCAAAGAAAAATGTCTACACAGCCTTCTAAAAATGCTGTCTTTCTCCCCCCTGCCCTACCCCATCTCTGGAACCAGTAGATGTAAGGAGAGTAATCTTCATCTTAAAGCATTTTGCTAGCTGGAGGAATTGTTCAAACCTTGTGGAATTCATAGCTTCAGACAATTTGATAAAACATGACTGTCAATCTGAGAAAAAAAATCATTCTTTGCAAACCGCTACTAATTAGACAAGAAGCAATTCCTTTGAGCAGAACTCAGGGAAACCTCATTAATTCAAACCACAAGGGTCTAGGGAGAACCAGAGTCTGCATTAAATCCCCATCTTTGAGGGGTCTATTTCATGACAGTAGACACAGAGCATGAGAGGCAGAAGAGGCCTTATTCATCATCCAGTCCAAATGTTTCATTTTACTTGGAAGGGAAACTGAGGCTGGGAGAGGGGAGGGCAGGTACCCTCTGCTCACTCCCCTTTCCAGCTTCCTTTTGTGCACAGTCTTCTCCCATTCGATTGTAGACTCTTTGAGGGTAGGGACTATATTTTCTGACTTGTATCCCCAGATGCCTGGCACATTGTAAGTAAATAATAAAAGCCTATTATATTGTATTGTATTTTTAGGTTAAATACACAAGTACCAGAATCAGGATTTGAATGCAGGTCTTATGAAGGTGACAAATCAGGTACTCTTTTTGTTATTTTAGAATATATAAAAATGGTAGGACTGCATGGCAACAACATCTGGGCATCAAAATCTATACTCTGTGTGGTAGGCACAAGCCCAACAAAAACTTTGAAAAATTGATTTATTATTATTCTAATCAAAGTGACTTTCAATTTAGATGGAAAAATGTCATACCGTCAGATATCTCTCCTCCATGTAACTCTTAATTCTCGCTTTATAGAATTCTTCAGTGAGGAATATTTCACTGTCAAGACTGAGCAACAGTCCAGAGGTGAGGTAACAGTGCAGTTAATAGTTTGCTTCATTAGAGAAATGATCACTTCACTTTCAGCCCATCTTTGTAGAATCATTTCCCTGATACCATCCAAGCACTCTTTGAGCACTCCCTTTAAAAATTTTACTTTCCAGTTGGTCAATACCACCCTTCTATTTACCCAAGGAATCTGATTATTTTTTCCTTCTCTTGTGTAGATCATTACCCTAATTTGTTCTTTTTGAGGCTGGGGGAATGAGGCAGTTACTCTTTAGTGGCTCAATCAGGGTCTAGCTCTGGTCTAGCTGCCTCCACGTTCACTTAAAGCACAACTGGGGAATCTTGCTGCCTCGAGGCCACATGTGGCCCTCTAGGTCCTCAAGTGTGGCCCTTTGAACCCAAACTTTGTAGATCTAGGTCCTCAAGTGTAGCCCTTTGACTGAATCCAAACTTCACAGATCTAGGTCCTCAAATGTGGTCCTTTGATTAAGGAATACACTTGAGGACCTAGAAGGCCACAAGTGGCCTCAAGGCTGCAGGTTCCCACCCCTGCCTTAGAAGGAAGCATCTTTCCTGGGCTAGCAGAGATGGGGGAGCAGGAAGTTGTTTCAGAAGTGATAGTTAAAGAAAGATTGATAAGTGTTTCCCTTTCATATTATCCCAAAGGCTTTAGACTAGAATCATTTTAAAATGCTTTCTTGATATTTCTAAAAGGTGAAGGAGGGGCGTGTCTGCTTCCGCATGAGGGAGGACTGGCATTGGTGGCTATTACTATTTTACAGAGGCTCTGATACAAGTTCTTCCTTGACCTGTTGATAAACCTGTTCTTGCTTTTAAAGAAACTTTCTAAAATGTTTTTATTTTAAAAATAAGACTTAGTGACCATTTTTATTTTTATGTCACAGACAATTCTAAAAAGACCCCACTTCTGCCTGACACCCTCTAGACTGAACTTTCCTTTGTATCAAAGGGAAAAAAAATCGAGATAATGCCTGTGTCTCACAACAAATGCAACATTCTGCCCTTGGAGTCTGTTTCTCTGCTGAGAGGAGGGAAACAAGTTTCATTATCTATTCTCTGAGTCCATTGTTGTTGTTGTTAAAAATTTTTGTTATTCTGAACTTGCCAAGCACCAACAAAAATAAACATTTCCATATGCAAAGAACAGAAAAAGCACTGTAAATGAAACCCTGATTCTCATTACATACAGCTTGTTTTTGTTTTTAAGTATGTACTAAATTCAACACATTACTTCTAAAAGCTGTCTCACTTGTCTGTGTTCCTTCTCTAAACCTCCTTCTGCTCTTTTCCGTTCATTTTAAAAAATGCTTCTTCCTTTCTTCCTTTTTCCCCTTCTTCTTCCATTAATTTTTTTTTTTAAATCCTTCTTGGTAACAAGTTATCAGAGTCACACAAACAGATCCATATATTGACATTTCCAAAAATATATGCCTTTAGTTCATCATCCCTCTGACAAGAGGTGGGAAAGATACGATTCATCCTCCAATCTCTAGAGTGGTGGTCACTCACTGTGATCAGTTACTTTTCTTTACAATGTTGTAGTCATTGCATAGTTTTTTCCCCCTAGTTTTGCTCATTTTACTCTACATCACTTTATACAGGTCTTCGCAGGCTTCTCTAAGTCTGTCCTTTTGGCATTTCTTGTGGGACAATAAGAGTCCATTATCATACGTCATAATTTGTCCAGCCATTCCACAATTGATAGGTGACTCCCTTAAGTTTCCAGTTCTTTGTTGCAACATAAAGTGTTACTGTGGATATTCCAGCACTTAGTACAGTGCCTGTCACATAGTAGGCACTCAACAAATGTTTACTGATCAATTGATATTTTTGTACTATGGGTTCTTTCCCTCTTTTATCCCTTTGGGGCATATGCCTAGTAAAGTTATTGCTGGATCAAAGGGTATGCACATTTTAATAACTGTTTGGGTATAATTCCAAATTGTTTTCCAGAATAGCTACATCAACTTGCAACTCTGCCAACTGTGTATTAGTGAGCCTATACTCCCACATCCTCTCTAACAATAATCACTTTCTGTTTTTTTGTCATCTTTTCAAATCTGGTGGGTGTTAGATGGAACCTCATGGTTGTTTTAATTTGCCTCTTATTACTAGTGATTTCAAGGACTTTTTCAAGTGGTTGTTCGTAGCTTGGATTTCCTTTTTTAAAAACCTCCTGTTCATGTATTTTGACCAATAGTATTCTCTAATGAAGAATAAATATACTTTTAATATATCTAAATCAGTTTCATATATATATATATATTAGATATCTGACCTTTATCAGAGAAACTCAACACAAATATTTTTTTCCTAGTTAACTGTTACCATTCTGATTTTGGCTGTATTGATTTTGTTTTTGCAAAAGCTTTTCAATTCTATAATCAAAATTCTCCATTTTATCTCCTATGATCCTCTCAACTCCTTGTTTGGCCAAGAAGTCATACCCATCATTATTATGAAAGGGGTCTCCTTCCATTTTCCTCTACTTTATTTGTGACCTTACATCTATGTTTTGAAATCATTTGGAGCTGATTATTATATACAATGTAATCTATTGGTCTAGAACTAATTTCTGCCCAAATGCTTTCAAGGTTTGCCAGAAATATACCCCCAAATAGTGATTCTTTACCCCAGGAGTAAGGATCTTTGGGTTTATGGACAACCAGGCTACTAGGTTCATTTGCTTCTGGAGCACACATTCCTGATCTATCTCTCCTCTTGATGTTGTCCCACCAGATGAATTTAGCTCTTTTTTTTCAAGCTCTATAAAGTAAATCATTGGCAGTGTGATTGATATGGAACTGAGTAAACAATAATTTAGGCAGTATGATAATTTTTTTATTATATTGGGATAACCCAATTATGAGTAATCAATACCTCTCCAATTATCGAGCTTTGTCTTTTTGTTTTTGTCTTTTCATTTTGTATTTGTGTTCACATAATTCTAGCATGTGTCTTAGTAGATAGGTCCCAAGATACTTTATACATTCTGTTGTCGTTCTAAATGGAATTTCTTTCTATTTCATTGTTCTGGGGTTGGTTAGTAATATATAGAAAGATTCGTGATTTCTCTGTTGATTTTATACTTTGCTACTTAGCTGAAGTTATTTTTTCAATTAATTTTAGTTGAATGTCTAGAGTTTTCTAAATAGACCATATCATATGCAAGAAGTGATCATTTTATTTCCTCTTTGCCTATGTTTATTCTCTTAATTTCTTTTTCTTTTCTTAATGCTCTATGTAGTATTCATAGTATTGTAACAAATAACAGTGAGGGCATGGAAAAAAGAGATCTCATCATTTAAGCCCTTGGGACTAATTTTGTTTATGCAAATACTTTTGTATTTCATATAAGCAAAATATTCTACTGTACCTTTTGTAACTGCTGCTATTCCCTTTTTCTTGGTTAAGAATTCATCCCTTCCCCATAACTGTAAAAGGTTTATGATTTCCTTCTTGTCTATTTCTTTATGGTGTATGTATCCATTGTTATTTATTGGGGAACATGGCATAAGGTGGAGACAGCTAAGTAGGATAGTAGAGAGAGCATTGGAAGTGGAGTCAGGAAAACTGGAGTTTAAACCCTGCGTCTGACACTCACTACTTGTGTGACGCTGGGCAAGTAGCATAGTTTCTGTTTGCCTCGGTTTCCTCATCTGTAAAATGGGGATTAGAACAGCATCTACCTCACAGAGTTGTTGAGAGGATCAAATGAGATAATATTTATAAAGCACTTTGTGAATCTTAAAGTATCGTATAAGTGTTTGCTATCAATATGATGCTGATAGAATTCTAATTTCCACAAGAATGAACTGAAACCAGCAAGAGACAAAGCAGTTATATCACAGCAGTCCAACAATGAGCACGGAATCTTTCTCCAGCTATTTAAGCTGTTCTTTGTTTTTTAAAGGGTCATTTTGTAAATAAATCCATGTAAGTAACTGAATGTGCTTTAAGTAGATTGGCTTCCAAATATTTTAAGTTTTTGGTAGTTATTTTAACCCCCCCTCCTTTATGCTACTGCCTCCTGGTTATTATATAGAAATGCTGTTAGTTTTTATGCGTTTATTTTGTAGTCAGAAACTTTGCTAAAGCTATTGTTTCAATTCATTAGCAGATTAAGCAGGGTTATTATTGTGCCCCTATTAGTGGTGCAAGATGGAGGCCAGTCCCATGTTTGCCTTTATCTCCTCCTCCTGTCGCTGCTGGGGCCCAATGCACGTAAGCACCACTGCCTACTGTACCTCCTACTGGTAGAGAACATCAACCTGTCAGTTTACAAGAAATAAATTGACTATTTCTAATGGAGCCTAGAAGACCCTGGGGCTTTGACCTTACCTTCATGACTATTGATGACTCTAGCCTAACCCTTATTTAGTGTGGGGAGTTTCTGAATGCTGATCTTATCTTCTCTCCTTTTACGAAAGATTTTGGGGGTAATGCCAATGTGAAGACCATTAACATCTTTGATGATAGAGGTGGCAGCATCCTGGTAGCCACCAGCTCAGACGTTGGTGACTTGCAGCAGCAATTGAGCAGTGAGTGGGGGATTGAGTTTGATGATCATCATAACTATTACATCTTGGAGACATTAAAAACTTGCTTAAGGTCCCACCATCAAAGGATGAGCATCCCTAATTCTCATGCTGTTCTGAGGGGCTGGGATGGTTGGCAATCCTGATAACCCATTGATTCTGGATATTCTGACATGATCCTTTACTGCATGTTCCTTTTTACAAGATAAACCCATTAAATAGCACTCCCTACGTAGTGGAAAAAGCACCCTGCTTATGACAGCACTCAAGGTATGACATAATTGTGCCTGGGTCATCTTCCCTCTTGAATTTCTTCAACAATGCCTTCTGTAACTCAGTAGTGCAGAAAGCCACAGTTGGATCCCAAAGATACTCTCAAAATGGCAACTACAAGTTAGCTGTTGCATTGTCCCACTGACTGTCCAAGGAAGAGGGTGGTGCTTTGCATCAGGGCTGCGTCTCAGCATCAGACAGGGGAGAAGTCTTCACCTGATGCTGATGAGGGTCCCCTTTGTTGGAGGCAACATCATTGATGGAGTTGATTTAGACTGAACATTTTGTCAGGACGTTTCTGAAGAAAAGGGGTGGCAAATATAGTATTCAGTTCAAGCTGTCAGATGTTCCCAGTGCATTTTAGTTCAAAGTGGATTCCAATTGGGTGGGGTTACACTTCCTTGTATTTCTCTACACCAATGTCTGTGCACATACCCTCCAGTATACATCTTGGGAAGGCTTCATCCTTAGCCTTCCCATAGAGTCTGCAAAGATTTCCTCTGTAACACGAGGGTTCTTCAACTTCAATACTGGCTTTTTTTAATGAAGGAGAAAGAAGAATCTGACTGAAAAGGCAAAGTACTAGGACTCGTTGTAGTTTGGAAATGTTTAAGAAACTTTTTTTGTTTTTTATTTTTTTAAAGCCTCTGGATAAAAATAAATGGGGGTTTTATTCTTATTATTTCCCAGAATTCTCCAAGTCAATCACCATTTCATTCTCTTTGATTATCTTATGTCTCATTTTTTTTTCTTTTTTCCTTCTTTTTTTTGAATGAATATTTGTTTGAATTTCTCTTGGTCACAGGATTTAGGATTTTAGTAAGATAAATCAAGTTGCAAAGTCCTTAATAAAAATCTATAAAATTTACCAAAAAATATGTTTTGTATTTTGTAGAAAAACATGAATCTATTTTTAAGTGCCATTTACAGAGGGCTTCTAGTTGGCACTGCAGTGGACAGAGTGCAGGGCCTGAAGTTGGAAGGACTCTTCCTTCCTGAGTTCAAATCTGGTCTCAGACACTTACTGTGTGACCCTGGGCAAGTCACTTCATCCTGTTTGCCTCAGATTCCTCATCTGTAAAATGAGCTGGAGAAGGAAATGGTAAACCACCCCAGTAACTCTGGCAAAAAACTCCAAAATGGAGTCATAAAGAGTTGGACACAACTGAAAGACTGAACAACAAAGTCATATACTATATATATGTATGTCTGCATATAGATATGTGCATGCATATACATGTGTATGTATATATATATATATATATCTATATTTGTATGTAAGTATATATTATGCGTGTATGTATGCATGCTGCCTCTTACTAGTTTAGCGACCCTGTCAAAAAGAAAAATAAGATAAGCCTGTTGTTAATGAAGCCGTATTGGCTCTTTGCAATCATTTCTTTTTTTAGATGTTTACTTACCATCGCGTTAAAAACACGGTTTATAATTCTGCCAGGAATTCATGCCAAAGTCACTAGCCTACAGTTTGTAAGCTTCATTCCCTTCCCTTTTATGAAAATCAGGACATCTGTCCTTCTTCAGTCCTCTGGTATCTCTCCCATTTTATACAATCTTTCAAAGATCACTAATGATGCTTCAGCAACTAAATCTGTTCACTGTTTCTGTACCCTGGGATTAGCTCATCAGAGACTGATGGCCTGAACTTTTCAAGGGTAGCTAGGTGCTGTCTTATCCCCTTGATTGTTCCAAGCCGAAATGACTATGGTATTGGAGAGACTGGACCAAAACGAGATAACACATCTTAGCTAGAGCAGAAAGAGACACTGAGGACCAACACAGATAGGTGCAGTAAGATACTCAGCCAAAGGAGGAAGCAGCTACAAGGATCGTGACTCCTTGGACCAAAGAAGAATTCTAGCTATGGATTCAAGAAAGGACTTCTATCAGCCAGAAGGTGTGAGTTTTGGGCATGTGCATTCTCTACAGGTAGAACTCATGCTCCTAGGGAATTGTGTATACTACTAGACTTTTAGGGAAGAGATGCTTTATACCAATTGTTCTTACTATATCACCTTAGTAAATACCCTATTCTAAAAGCTAATTCAAGTCTGATTGGCTGATATTAATGTGAATCACACTGGTGGCAGATAGTGAGAGAATACTAGCAACTTAGCCCCTCAGAGTTACCCTCAAGAACTCGGAGGAGAACAGTATTTAAATCACCCCCTGGAGACCCCAATCTGTGGTTTCAAGGACAAGTTAAAGAAGTGACTTTGGACAGGGAGCTACACAAGTAGAACTAAAAAACTAAACAAACCCCTCTTTGTTGCCTTTACTTTCCCTCACTTAGTCTCACCTTATTCTGAGTTTTCACCCACATGTGATCCTAGTAATCACAAAATGTTAAAGGCCTCCAGCACATTGGACAGATCCTCTAATAGAGTGCTTACTGAAAGATGGAGCTATAGAGAAATCATTTAAGTACCTCCTATGTGCCAATGGTGCTAAGCACTGGGGTTACAAATCAAAGCAAACAAGATAGTCCCTATCCTCGAGGAACTCATTATATTCTAATGGAGGAAGACAATTCACAAAGGGGAGCTGAAATGGGGAGGTCAAATAGGCATATGAAGGCACGGTGTAAAGATGGCCAGAAAGTGCCATAGAAGATACTTGGCAGGAAGAATCTTGCTTATTTCTGGGTAGGGTAAAGCAGAAAGATTCACATATTTGAACAGGGTGAAGTCCATGTTTGGGAGTGGGGTAAGGGGAGGAAAACAGTGACAATGGCCAGAATGTAGATCACATGGTAAAAAGATGATCAGGGAGTGGCTTGGAGGCCTGGTTAAAACCAAGGCAACATGAAACTTCAAGTATATGAGCCAGGTCACCCAAGAAATGGAGTTTAAAGTTGTATTTGGGGATGGGGAAATGAGGGTGACATGGACAACAATTGAATAGGATGAAAATGTGTTAAGGAGTTACAATTTGCCTCAGTAGAGGACCTAGCCTCATATTTCACTGAAAAAAATTGAGGCCATTAGTAGAGAGCTCTCTCTTCTCATATCACTCATATGTCTTCTGCAGCTGTTTCCTTCACCCTTAGTTCATATGAAGAAGTGGCCCTTTTCCTTGCCAAGGCAATTCCTTCTTACAAGCACAAGTGATCCCATTCCATCCCATAGCATCCAGTAGATTATTTCCTCTTACTATCCCTACTGTCTCCCTCATCTTCAGAAAATCCTCACTTGATCCATCTGTCCTTGGTGGCTATTGTCTTATCTCTCTGTTCCCATCTGTGACCTTGAGAAGGCAGTCTACAATAGGGGCCTTTGCTTCCTTTCCTCATTCTCCTAATCCTTTGCAATCTGGTTTCTGTCATCAGTCAACCAAAATTACTGTTGCCAAAATTATTATTGATCCCTTAAAGGTCTAATGTAAAGGCCTTTTCACAATCCTCATCCTTTTTTAATCATCTTCAGCCTTTAATGCTGCCAGTCACCCTCTTTTCCTTGATACTCACTTCTCTCTACGTTTCTGTGACTTTCCTTTCTCCTATCTCTTTTCCTCCTTGTCTGACCATTCCTCTGTTTTCTTTGCTGGATCTTTGTCCAGATCATATCTACCAACTGTGGGTGTCCCCAAAAGCTCTGTCCTGGGCAATCTTCTCCTCTTTCTCTATACCAGGGGTGGGGAACCTGGGCCTTATGGCCACATGTGAGCCTCTAGGAGCTCAAGTGCAGCTCTTTAACTGAACTCAAACTTCACAGAACAAATCTGCTTTATAATAGGACTTGTTCTGTAAAACCTGGACTCAAAAGTCCATACCTAAGGACGTTGAAGGCTATATGCAGCCTTGAAGCCATAGGTTCCCCACCCCTGCTCTATATTGTTTCACATGGAGTTTTTTAACTCCCATGGATTCAATTATTATTTCTATGCTGATGATTCCCAGATATACTTACTTATTCAACCCTAACTTTTCTCTTCATCTCTAATCTCACATCTCTAACTGCCTATTAGAAATCTCAAAGTGGATGTTCCGTAAAACCTGAAATTCAACATATCCAAAACTGAATTCATTATCTTTCTCTCTAAACCCTCTCCTTTTCCTTTCTTTCCTATCACCATCTAACTTTCCAGACACCCAGGCTTCCAACCTAGGCATCATTCACCTCCCCCACACATCCCCAGTATTTAATCAGTCACCAAGTCCTACTGATTCTACCTTCCTTAGCATCTCTTGTATCTCTTCTCTCATTATGTGGAAGATTTTCCCATTATTGTACCTTCTATATGGCCCCCTTCTCTCCTCTGATGCTATCATTAGCCTGGTGCAGGCCCTCATACCTTGACTGCTGTAACAGTCTGCTGGTTCATCTCCCTGCCTTGTGTCTTTTCCAACCCCAACTTATCTTTCACGGTTATCAAATTGATTTTCCTAGAGCACAGGTCTGACCACATCATCCTTGGTATACAATAAACTCTGGTGGCTCCCTATCACTACCAGAATCAAACACAAAATCTTCCCATTGTCCTTTAAAGCCCTTCATAATACAGCCCCTTCCAACCTTTCTGGTCTTCTTATACCTTCCTCTCCACCACATGTTCTGCAATTCCTTCATATTACATCTACAAGAGACTCTGTTTGCCTTTCCTGGAAATTTATCACTCCTCATCTCTGCCTCCTGCCTTCCCTGGTTTCATTCAAATCCCAACTAAAATTCCATCATCTACAGGAAGTCCTTCTCAGTCTTCCTTAATCTTAGTGCCTTCCCTCCAAGATTATCTCCAATTCACCCTGTACATGTCTTGTTTGTACAGACTTGTTTGCATGTTGTCTCCCCCATCAGATTGTAAGCTCCTTGAGAAAAGTGACTGTTTTTAAACTTCCCTTATATTCTTAGCACTGTATCTGGCACATAGTAGTTAGATGACTGGCTGACTTGATTACAGGGAGCATCTAGACTGATCAGAGATTTATTAAAGGACATAATTATTATTATCTAGACTGTTGTACTTCTGTTTTTGTCATTCAACATCATTCCAAATCATTTCACACCAAACTTTCCAGATTTCTTTGCTTATGCACTTATAGGTTCATTATTCTACTTTATCTCAACTTGCTGACTATTTTTTCCCCACTCAGTCTATAATTTTTCAACACATACTCTCTCATCAATCCTTTGCAAGATGGCTCTCTCCCCTGCTACTCAACTGAAACTGCTCACTTAAAGGTCAGGACCCCTCTAGCCACCAAATCCTGGTATGGCCTTCTTTCCCTTATTCTTCTGCCAAACATCCTTTGAAATCCAACTTGTTATCTCCTACACAAAACTTTTCCTGATTTTACTTGTTGGCAACAACTTTCCTCATATCACACTTCCTTGTGTACCCATCTAACGCATTTACCTATGTGGCGTATTACAGGGATCTGTGTTTATATCCCCTGGCTAGACTGTGAAGTCCATGAGGGAAAGGATTATTTCTAGCTATGAATACAGTAGGGGCTTAATAAATATTTGTCAACTATGCCCAAAGGGCTATAAAACTATGCATAGGTTTCAACCCAGCAATACCACTACTAGGTCTGTAACCCAAAGAGAGATCATAAAAATGGGAAAAGGACCCACATGTACAAAAATGTTCTTGAAACTCTTCTTGTGGTGGCCAAGAATTGGAAATTGAAGCCATGCCCATCAATTGGGGAATGACTGAACAAGCTGTGGTGGATGAAATGCAACGGAATACTATTGTTCCACAAGAAATGATGAGCAGGCAGACTTTAGAAAAACCTGGAAAGACTTACATGAACCGATGCTGAGAGAAATGAGCAGATATAGGAGAATATTGTATACAGTAACAGCAACATTGTGCAATGACTAACTTTGATAGATTTACCTCTTCTTAGCAATGTAAGAATCAAAGACAATTCCAAAAGACTCACAATGGAAAATGCTATCCACATCTAGAAAAAGAACTTTGGAGTCTGAATACAGATTAAAGCATACTCTTTACTCTCTATTCTTTTTGTTTCTTCTTTTTCATGGTTTCTCCCAATGGTTCTAATTCTTCTTTACAACATGAGTAATGTGAAAATATATTTAATATGAATGTATACGTAGAGCCTACATCAGATTGTTGTCTTGGGGTTGGGGGAGGGGGTGGAAGGGGAGAAAATTTGGAACTCAAAATCTTATGGAAGTAAATGTTGAAAAATAAAAATGAATGAATAGATAGAAAAATAGATAAATGTATGTCAAATTGAATGGCTGAACTAATCCTATCCCCTGTCCTCATTACTTAGGGGAATATATGCACATAACGTTTGTTCATCTACTCTCCAACTAGTGAGCATTAAGTTTGTTTTCAGTTTCGTGCAAATAATACAGCTCCATATTTCTTTGTCCAGATAGGTTTTCTTTTTCTCTTTTTGAATTACTTTCTTGGAGTATATTCCCAATAGACAAATTACAAAGTAGTTTGGATAGTTTTATGACTCTTGTTTTGTGCTGTCCAAATGCTCTCTGGAAAGACTGCAACAGTTTGCAGTTACATCAGCACTCTATAAATATACCCGTTTCCCCAAAGCACTATTAAAACTAAGGTTTTTTTTAAATTTATTTTCTTTAGTTATTAATGAAGTTGATTTTTTTCTAGTGTTTATCAACAATTTGGATTCCCTTTTTGTAAACTGTTCATATCCTTTGACTATGTAGCCAATAAAATAATGTATATGCAAATAACTTTGCAAAATTTAAAGTGTTGTATAAATGCTAGCTACAGTTATGATTATTACTGGGCATTGATGATCCCTTAAAGATATATTATCAGTTCCTGAACATTCTTTTTTATTGGAAAAAATGGTTATCTTACATAATTTCAATTATAATTAAATCCATTCATCAAAGATACTTTTGGAAGATATTTGTTTTGTATGGAATTCATACATGTAGAAGGAAAATTAGAATCATTTGGTTCGACTCGCCCATTTGACAGATGAAGAAACTGAGGTTTATAAAGAAAAGTTAAAATGACTTGCTCAGGGACTGGCCTAGGACTACAACCCATTTAGGGGGAGAGAGGGTGGCAGGGACAATTAGGAGTATGATATATTTGCAAGCTGTTTGGATATAGGCTGTAGTGTGATTTTTAAACTCCTGCCAGAAATCTTTTAAGTAATATGCTGTGAAATGTATCTGTTCAGTTATTTTCAGTCCTGTCTGACTCTTCATAACCTCATTTAGGGTTTTCTTGGCAAAGTACTGGAGTAGTTTGCCATTTTCTTCCTAGCTCATTCTACAGATGAGGAAACTGAGGCAAATAGGGTGAAGTGACTAGACCAGGGTCACACTGCTACTAAGTTTCGGAGGCTGGATGAGAATTCAGGCCTGGGGAGCTATCCATTGCAGTGCCACCTAGATGCCCTGCTGTGAAGTGTATGCATCATATGCAATAATTATACCATATTTATATAGCAATATACAGTCCACACACTGCTCTAAGGCTCACATGATCAAGTATCTAAGAAAAAGAAGGGAACTTAAAGGTTTATCTACCCAAATCCTATCATTTTACAAATGAGAAAATCGAGACTCAGATAAGGTTAAATGACTTGCCTAGAGTTGATAAGGCAGTAACAGCAGTAGCATCTGAACACAGGTCCTCTGATGCCCAAGTTGGCAGGATTTCTACTGAACCACACTACTTATCATCTTATTTGATTATCATAATTCTGTGAAGTAAACTGGGAAGCTATTATGATTTCTATCTTTTAAAAAAGAAGCTAAAGGCCAGCAAAGGTGATTTTTTCCAATGTTCTGTGGTCAGAAGCTGTAGAAAAGGGATTAAGAAATCAAGTCTTCTGACTACTGTTCCAGTGCCTTTTCTTTTGACTTAAATATTATTTAACATATTATTTATATGCCATCCAGCATATGCCTTCTGAAAAACTCTCTAGTATCACTGAACCAGTTTAAAACATAATTGAGAAATATGTAACAAAAAGGATAAAACACAATGCAGCACAGCTAATGCTAATATGTGGTTTTCTCAGTCAATATTCTTCCCATAGAGATCAGTTTCTATTTGAGTTTGACACCACTATCCTACACCATAGTAATTCCTCAAAAAACCACCCCACCAAGCCCTCCCTTGTAACCAAGGAAAATGGCTAAGAAAAGCCAATTAAAAAGAGAAGTTTGTCTGACTGTACAGCAGTTCCCCCATGTAGTTTTCCACCTTTCTCCTGCTGGAGGAAAGGGGGTTTCACCATCTGTTGAACCCAGATATTCAAATTTCTTGCCAAGGGATTTTTATATCACACCCTAGAGCTTGCTGTTTGGTGTTCTCAGGTTTTAGGGAAGCAAGTTCTTGTTGCATTATCAGGACATCTATTTCCTAAGACTCCCTAAATCTGGATGGAATTCATCACCTAAGGTAGTTCTGGATCGGTGGTATGAAACTCAAATTGAAACTGGGCCAGTAAACCTTACATCAGGATCTCTGTGGGCACACAGTGACTTAGAAAACTATAAATTATTATTATCTAGGTTCTGTTATATTTTTATTTCTTTTGTGAAATATTCTCAAATCATACTTTAATCAGGTTAGGGCTGCACTCATATTTGACACTTCTGCTTTAGACAATTTACTCATAGTTAAAAATCTCAAATGGAGACAAACCATTTCCCTTTCACCCTGCATCCTCCCAAAAAAACCCTTTCCTCCCCATTTTGTTTCCCATACTTTGTTGAATCTGTTATTTCTTTGCAATGGGTGATTCCTCGATACAGATCACAAGTCTTTCCTTCCAATTTTGTGTGATAATTTGATTCTAATGAATGTAAAATAACCAGTGGCACCAAATTCACCCTGGAATAGATTCTTGGATTTCATGATCTAGTTTACCTGGTTTAATGAAGGATTATATTTAATTAAAAATTTTGAAGTGGGGCTTTAAAATTTTGTGGCAAATCCGTGACCTCTGTGAGTCTGCCTCCTATTCAAACTATACAATTGTGACTCTCTACTGCAAGGAGAGAAGAAAGGACAGAGAAAGACTCAGAGCTCCAATCTCTAGGCAACGGGGGAGAATGCGTAGGTCAGGAGAACTAAAAGCCAATTGCTCAGTGTCTTTAATAGGGGAGGCTTTAAGAATGAAATTAACAAGTTCCTATAAGTAAAATTCTAGTAAAAGGGCTGAGGGCTGAAAGTAAAAAAGACAAATAAGCAAATGCCCAGAACAGGAGGCACCTGGCACTTAGGTAGTTAGCCCTAGGGGGAAAACGGACTGCCTATTATTAATAACTGTATGTATATATATATGTTCTAAGAATCTTTTTTTCACTTTTGTGAACCACTCCACTGGAGTGAGGGGAAGGTAATAAAGGATGCTGCAGTCGCAAAAACAAACAAACAAGGTTAGAAATAAAATAAGGACTCACTGATTAGTGAAAAGGCTGAACAAATCATGGTATGTGGATGTAATGAACTGCCTATATAAAAAGAAATGGCCAACGTGAGGCTTTCAGAGAAATATGGAAAGACTTCCATGAAATGATGCAGAATGGGAAAAAAAAGCAGGGACAAAAGATAAACATGTACAATGACAGCCATAATGTAAAGGACAGTAGCATGAAAAACAATCATACTGAGCAATCTTAGTCCTGGGGAACTGATGAGGAAACAGATTTTCTCTCTCTGCTCAGTAGAGTGGTGGAAATGATGGATGGAGAATGAGGTAAATATTGTAAGATACGGTTGCTGTCAGTTCGCTTTCCTTAAATGTGCTAAGGGGAGGAGGGCATATTATAAGAAAGGGCTCAGTTCAGGGAAGAACTGTAAAAAACAAAAGGTAACAATCAAATCATAATTTTCAAAGAGAATTACGTAGTAGAAAAAAGTAAGGGATTTGGTCCAGGGTGGGGGTGGAGTGGGAAGGGTAGGGAAAGAAGGAGTCTGAAGCTAACTCCAAAATGGTGTAGATTTTTACCCTGTGGAGGAGAGGCTTGGAAAGATGTTTTTTGGTTTTATTTCATCAATAATCTCCTTTAGGCATAAGTTCAATAGTAGTACCACTGATTTGGGTACATAATTTACCTTGGAATTTTTCTTACATAAGTCCAGATTTTGAACCCAAGCATTGACTCAATTTATAGTTCCTACCAGTAGTGACTTAGTATAGCTATTGCCCCTTACCACATCCGACACTGAATTTTTCCATCTTTTATCATCTTTGTCAATTTGATAGGTATGAGGTGTTAACTCAGAGTTGCTTTCATTTGCATTTATCTAAACATTATTAATTTTCAGCATTCTTTAAGACAGTTGTTGAAAGGTTGCTTGGTTTTTTTTAAATCATAGAATTTTAGAGTTGGACCTTAGCCACCATGGAATACTGCCCATAATGGAAAGAGAATTCTCACTATAACAGTTGCTATCTAGCCTCTGACTGAGGAACTCCAATAAGGGGAACCTAGTACTCCCCAAAGGCAGCCCATCCGACTTTGAGGCAACTCTGTTAGGAAGCTTTTTCCCAGATACCAAGTCTATATCTGCCTCTTTGCGATTTCTACCCATGGTTCCTGGTTCTGCCCACTGAGACCAAACAAGTCTATTCCCCTTTCCACGGGACAGCTGTTCAAATAGCTGGAGACAGTAATTTTTTTCTTCAGGCCGAACATATATGTATATACATATAAAATACACACACATTTACATGAATATGTACATATACAGGAATATCCACATATTACTTTATATCCCCATAACTGAGCATGGTGTTTCAAAATTTTAAGAGTTTTATAAATATCTGATTAATGAATGAACAAAAAAGAAAGAAAAGAAAACTGCTTTGTGTTATATTGACGTGTCCTGTGTTTGTCTTGGTAGATTAATTTCCAGATATTTAATGCATTTTGCTATCTTAAATAGCACTTCTCTTTCTAGTTCTTTTTCCAGGTTTGTGTTATTTATATACAAAAATGCCAAGGATTTTTGTGGATTTCTTTTCTATCTGCCACTATATGCCAAAGCTACTGACTAGCTTCAATTAATTTTTGTGGTCTCTGCAGGGTTCTGCAAGTAAGCAAAGAGAAATAATTATCTGCAAATAAAGATAAATTGATTCATCCTCTTTTCAACACCTTTTTCTTTAATTTATTTTCTAACAGAATATGAGTTCCTTGCTAGCAGGGACTATTTCATACTTGCCTTTGTATCCCCAGCATCTGGAATAGCATCTGGCACATAGTAGTCACTTAATGAATGATTGTTGAATACTGAATTAGTTTATTTTCTTGTCTTATTATTATAACTATCAATTTTGGTACTATATCAAATAATAGTGGTGATAATGGGTATCTTAGTTTCATTTCTTGTATTAGTAAGAAATCTTCCAGTGTTTCTCTGTTATAAATAATTCTACTTTTCATTTCAAGTAAATAATTATAATCACATTAAGGTAAACTTCTTTTATTTCTATATTTTGGTGTGCTTTTAACAAAAATGAGTGCTACATTTTATTAAAGGTCTTTCAGCGTCTGCCGTTATAATCATGTGGGGTTTGTAACTATTCTTCTAATTGTTTTCCTAATGCCAAATCGTTCTTGTATGGTATAAATCCAACTTGGTCATGATGAATACATTTTTGGATACATTAGTACAATCTTTCTGCCAGGTTTTTATTTAATGTTTTTACATAGATACTCGTTAGTGATGTTGGCCTCTGATTCTTGTTCTTTGCTTTATCCCTCATTGGTTGATAATCAGAATGATGTTTGTCTTATTAAAAGAGCCTGGCAAAATACTTTCTTTTTCTATTTTTGAAAACAGGATGTAGCATAAGGATTATTTATTCTTTAAATGTTTGGCAGCATGAGCTATCTGTACAGTCAAACCACTCACTAGAACAAATTTTTAAAATCAATATCAAATTAGAAAAATAAGAATAAAGATGAGATGATATTGCACACAATTGAAGCTATGCCAGTCTCACCCACTTAAACAAGCTGTTGATGGCCAAAACTTGAGAAATGGATAAAAGAACAGACTATTAGCATTTCCAAGGAAGTTTGACTGAGGTAAATTAATTTCCACAACAAAGAGACAAAAGAGCCCATAAAACGCCTTCGTCATAAAACACTTGATCTCCTTGCCAAGCAGAAAGCTGGGATAGTCAAAGAAAACACCAATTTTCAGTATATACTCATTTGGAAGATCTTACAGAAGAAGATGGAAGATATACAAGTAGTGCAACATCATAAAACATCAAGAATTGATGGAGAGGAAAACAAGTTTGCAGAAACCTTGGTGAGAGACCTAAATAAACAAAGTCATTTCAGAGGCCTTTAAGGATGAAACTGGAAAAACATACAAAATCATACGAAAAGTGTAAAAACTCTGTTAGAAATGTATAAAATTTTCCTCCATCATTTTCACTTGAGCTATCACAATTAGGTGGTGCAGTGGATAGAGCGCTGGGCCTAGAGTCAGGGAGACATGAGTTCCAATCCAGCTGTGTGTCACTGTGTGACCCTGGGCAAGTCACTTCACCTCTATTAGGTTCAATTCCTTCCATTGTAAAATGTGGACAATAATAGGACCTACCTCCCAGGGTTGTTACAAGGACCAAATGAGATGGTGATTATCAAGCTCTTAGCAAAGTGCCTGGCACATAGTAAACAGGACATAAATTTTAGCTATTTAATATCATAGTCCTCTATGATGCTACAAGAGGAAATTAAAATGGTACTTTTAAGATCTGTGTTGCAAACAGGTGAGTTTCGATGACACTGAGGGATTGCTTCTCAAGGAATCTGAAAGAGGAAAAGATACCGAAGGGATAAATGAAAAAATATGAATAACTATTGAGCCCTATGCCTACTCTACCATCTCTATAAATTGTGAGAATAATTTTTATACATATCCAGGACACCTTTGACAAAGAGATGAGAACAAGAAGATCTGCATAAATACCATTCTATAAAAGAACACATCTTTTAAATCATCCAAAAGAATGTCAGGAGTAGAAAATATAGGAAGCTACTGAGCTTACTGGTTTGTTGTTGGTTTGTGTTTTTTTACTATAAAAGCAAAGCATTAGACTCAACACAGCAAAACAGTACCTTAAAGGCTCTATGCCAAAAGGTATCTCCCAGGTATATGTCAAAATTAGCCACAATTCCTTGATCTCACAACAGAGAGAACTTTGTTCAACCTGATTATTAATATAAAGCAAGGATTAAACGGGAGAAGTATGCTGGCCAAGTGTATTTACCACTGTCTTGGAAAAGTCCAGAGCTGAGTCCAAATGGAAAAAAAAATTCCCTACTGATGCTGGGGATCTTTCAGATGTTCCTGTTTGTAGACTGCATTTTAGAATACTGCAGAGCTTCCTAAATGAGATCCATGATCATTCAGAAGAGTGATAGATGGAATTCCCACATATATCCTTAATTGAGTGTGCCATTTTGTCTGGGGGCACTCAATCATAATATGGCTTCCTCATTTACTTCGCACAATTGAATAGATATTTACTATGACCCTATACCCCATGAAATCATGATTTCAACTCTGATTTTTTAAAAATTCAGCTAAAGCATAATAGATTTGAAAAGGTTTTATTCTACTCTGTTTCTTTGACTCTGTATGTCTATGAATTCTAATGTTTTAAATGCATTTCTTGTGAGAAACAATTTGAGTGTGTTTTCTAATCTATCCTGCAGCTGGTAAATTCAGCCCATATTCGATCTACAGAATTCACCTGATCTACTGCTCTAGCAGCTTGTCACAAAAGAAGTACAACAAACACTTATAAATTGCTTAATGTGCCCAGCACTGTGCTAAGCACTGAGCACATAAAGACAAGATAGTCCTTGTTCTCAAGGACTTTACACACTTTACTGGGGGGACACAATAAGTGCATATAATAAATATTAAAGTATATTGAAAGTAACAAAAAGTAAGTTCAAGTGTAAGAAATTAACAACTGGGCAGAGGCGAGGGCAAGGGAGGAGGGAACAGAAAGTATCTCACAGAGGAGGTGGCACCTGAGCTGTGTCTTGGAGGAAGCTGTGGACTCTATGAGGGATGCACTGTAGGTCAAAGCACAGAAACAGGAGAAATTAACACTGTGTATAGAGAACAGCTAGTGGGACAATTGGACCACACTGGAGAGTATATGAAGAGGGATATTACAAATGAAGGCTGGACAGATCTACAGGAGATTATAAAGGGCCTTAAGTGCAAGGCTGAGGATTTATTATTTTTTCCTAGAAGCAACAGAGCAGAGTCACTGAAGATTTTTGAGTACTGAAGAAGGAAGGGAGGACTGGGAACCAATTTCCTCACTACTTATTCTCCTCCATTTTTTATAACTGATCCTCCATACCCATAACTCTTTTGCAAAATTTCTCCTTAATGTCACCAATAACCAACTAAATACCATATTTTCTATGACCCACCTTCCCCTCCCCCCTACTTGAATAGTGTGCAGCAGGTTTTGAGTGGGGGAGGCGGTGATGTTTTGTACCATCTGTTATGATTTCATATTAGTAAATAAATACTTTTACAAAAATGCTCATTGAATCAACAGCCATTTGAAAAAAACGCTCCAAATAACTAAAAATGAAATAATGCAAACTAAAACAACTCTGAGGTTTCACCTTACAGGATCAGACTGGCAAAGATGACAAAATAGACAGAATGAAAGTGGCTAGAGACACTGCAGGAAGAGAGACACCCTGATGGAGCTGTGAATTGATCTGACCATTCTGGGCATCCACTTTGGAACGATGCCTCAAAAGTAATTTAACTGTGTGCACACCCATCGACCTAGCAATATCACTCCTCAGTAGGCTCTCAGATCGAGCTGTGAAAACAGAAAGACATGATAGACAGAAGCTCAGGCCAGTCATTTCTCCCCACCTCCAGAAATGAGTAGAATATAACTCTAACAAACTCCAAAGTAAAGAAGCAAACGACAATAACAACAAAAAAGGTGATCATAAAAGGCTACTGTGATGACATGGTAACTCAAGACACAAACTCAGAAGAAGACAATCACCTGAAAACATACACAAACAAAAATCTCAAAGAAAAATGCAGACAGTCCAACAAGAATTCCTAGAAAGGCAAAAAAAAGGAAACAAAAAACCAAGATTTTAAAAATCAGATAAGTGTGGTAGAGGAAAAATTAGGGCAAAAAAAGCAATATAAGAAATTTATGAAAAAAGAATTAAATGCTTGGTAAAAAGAGGTTCCCCAAAAACAGAAGAAAATAACTTTAAAAATCAGACTTGGCCAATGGTAAAAGAGGTACAAAATCTCACCCGAGAAAATAATTCCTTAAAAATTAGAACTGGTTTAATGGAAGCTAATGAGACATCAAGAAATAATAAAAAAAAATCAAAAGACTGAAAAAATAGAAGAAAATGTGACATTTTATAGGAAAAGCAACTGACCTGAAAATAGAGATCAGGAGGGAAAATTTAAGAATTATTGGACTATCTGAAATCCATGATTTAATAAAAAGTCTAGATATTATATTTTTAAAAACTGTAAAGGAAAAATGTCCATATATCTTAGAATCAGAGAGTCAAGTATAAAGTGGAAGGACCCTCTGGCTTGCCTCTTGAAATAAACTGCAAAATGAAAATTCATAGTAATATCATAGCCAAAATTCTGCGCTTTTCAAGGAGAAAATACTGTAAGCAGCCAGAAAAAGGAATTTGAATACTATGGAGCTGTAGTCAGGGTCACAAAAGATTTAGTAGCTACTTCATAAAGGAGCAAAGGGCTTGTCATATGATGTCTCAGAAAGCAAAGGAGCTAGGATAATAACAAATACCTATCTTGTACGTGTGTGTTTGTCCTTCGTTGCCGAAGAAGACTATGCCATCAGAGAAATAATGATATGACCTGCACTTGACTTTGTTTTGAGTGAGGGAAGGTTGTGCAGGTGACCAGCCTTACTTCTCCTCCAGAGCCATCTGAATCCAGTGATCAGATATTCATCAGGATGACTAGAGATGACCCAGGATGAGGCAATTGGGGTTAAGTGACTTGCCCAAGGTCACACAGCTAGTGAATGTCAAGTGTCTGAGGTGAGATTTGAACTCAGGTTCTCCTGACTCCTGCACCGGTGCTCTATCCACTGTACCACCTAGCTGCCCCTGAACCTACCCTGTACAATCCTACAGGGGAAAAATGGATATTTAATGAAACAGAGAACTCTGATGCAAAGCTCAGAGCTGAATAGAAAATTTAACATCCAAATGCAGGACTCAAGAGAAGCATGAAAAGGTAAACATGAGTGAGGAATCATAATGATTTAACAAGGTGAAATGGTTTGCATTCTGATATGGGAAGATGATACATGTAACCCCTAAGAACATTATCATCACTATGACAGGAAGAGTCTACTTAAACTTAGACAGAAGGCATGAATGTGAGTTCATCAAGTCATGATGATCTCAAAAAAAAAAAAAAAAAAGAATGGAAGGGTGAGAAAGAGGGATGCACTGGGAAAACAGGGAAGGTGGAAGGGAGAAGAAGAATGGGGAAAATTATCTAACATAAAAGAAGAGTGAAAAGAAGATATTTTAAAATAGAGGGGAAAATGCAGAGGTAAGGGCAGAGTGGGAAACATTTTAACCTCATTCTTATCTGAACTGGTTCAAGGAGGGAAAAGAGTATGTATGCGTATATATACACAAACGCACACATTTTTATTTTCAATTTTATTAATCCTTCCTTTGCTATTTAGGATTTCTATTTGGTGTTTAATTGAGGATTTTTAATTTGTTATTTTTCTAGATTTTTTAGTTACATGCCCAATTTGTTGATGTCTTTTATATTTTTATTAATGTAAGCATTTAGATTATGTTTTATTGATGTAAGTATTTATAAATTATGTATACACACATACATACAGTTAGATGTAGAAATTCATCTTACATAATATGTAACTAGGGGAAAGGGCAAAGAAAGGGAGAACTATCTTGAAAGAGAGTAGATTAAAAGAGACAGTTATAAGAGGCAAAACAGACTTTTAAGGAGAGGACAGGGTAAAAATTAGGAAGATAACTAGAAGAGAAGAGAACAGAGGGAAATATGCAGTTAGTAATTTTAACTGTGAATGTGAATGGGATGAACTCACCCATAAAATGAAAGTGGATAGCCAAATGGATTAGGAACCAGAATTTACAAGAGATACATTTAAAACAGAAAGACACACATGAAATTAAAATAAGGGGTCAGAAAAGGATCTATCATGTTTCAGCTGAAGTAAAAAAGGCAAAGACAGCAATCATGATTGCAGACAAAGCAAAAGCAAAAAGAAGTCTAATTAAAAGAGATATTCAGGGAAATTACATTTTGCTAAAAAAAAAAAACAGCATAGACAATAAATTAATATCAGTACTGAACATACATGCCCCAAATGGCAAAGCATCCAAATTCTTGAAGGAAGCATTAAATGAGTTACAGGAAGAAATGGACAGTAAAATTTTACTAGTGAAGGACCTCAATTTACCCCCTCTCTGACCTGGATAAATCTAACCACAAAAATCAAAAAAGTTCAGGAAATGAATAAAATTTTAGAAAAGCTAGATATGAGAGATCTCTGGAGAATACTGAATGGCAATAGAAAGGAGTATATTTGTGCATGGTGCCTTCACAAAAAAATTGATCATGTAATTAGGGTATAAAAAACTCACAAAGAAATGCAGAAAAGAAGAAATATTAAATGTACCCTTTTTCAGACCATAATGCAATAAAAAATTACATTCAATTAAGGGTCTTTAAGCATAGATTAAAAATTAATTGGAAACTAAATAACCTAATCCTAAAGAATTAGTGGATCATAGAATAAATCACAGAAACAATAATTTCATTCAAGATAATGACAACAATGAGACAATAAACCAAAATTTGTGGGATATAGCCAAGCAGTACTTAGGGGAAAATTTATATCTCTACATGCTTAACTCAGTAAAAAAGATACAGACCAGATCAACAAATTGGGCATGTTAACTAAAAAAAAAAAAATCTAGAAAAACATTGAATTAAAAATTCTCCGTTAAACACCAAAACAGAAATCCTAAACAGCAAAGGAGAGATTGGTAAAATTGAAAGTAAGAAACCATTAAACTAATAAATAAAACAAGGAATTGATTTTATGGGGGAAACCCAACAAAATAGATAAACTACCTAACTTGATTTGTAAAGAGAAGAAAACCAAATTACTAGTACAAAAAAAAAAGGGTTAGTGTACAACCAATGAAAATTAAATTAAATTAATTATAAGGAGATATTTTGTCTAATTTCATGCCAATAAAGCAATCTAAATACAATGTATGAATATTTATAAAACTCTCAGTTGCTCAGATTAACAAAAAGGGAAATAGAATATTCAAATAACTCTATCTTAGAAAAAGAACTTGGCCAAGGTATAAATGAGCTCCTTAAAGAAAAAAAATCCAGGAACGGATGGATTAACAAGCACATTCTATTAAACATTCACAGATTAATTAATTTTTTTTAATTTGTAAATTTTTTAAATTTTAAACTTCAACACAAAATACAAAAAGCAACTTAACTTAAATAAGCAAACTTAAATACTGAAACTAAAATAATGCAAAATAAGGAAAGAAAAAAATTGCTATGTGCACAGCAGAACATGAGAGGATTCAAAATACACACCTATAAATTTCCATTTCAAGAAAGCTTATATAATAAATACTACGTGTTGAGAGCTATCCATCTTTTCTTTGCTTCCTTGCAAGTTTTCTTTTGTTCTCTGTGGTGCATGTTTTACTTTGTTCTTTTTTCCCTCCCCCTCACCCCCGAAGGCTACAATTAACTACAGATATATTTATATAACTATTAATTTCATAAATGTTTTTAGATAAATAACTAAAGGAGTCCTTTAGCTACTCTGATCAATACAATGACAGAAACAATATTAAAAAATGGGGGGAGGCAATTGGGGTTAAGTGACTTGCCCAGGGTCATGCAGCTAGTAAGTGGCAGAGGCCAGATTTGAACTCAAGTTGTCCTGACTCCAGGGTTGGTGCCACCTAGATGCCCCCACAACAGTTCTAAAGGATGCATAACGAAAAATGTCATCCATCTCCAAAAAAGAGAATTGATGAAATTTGAATACCAATTGAAGCATATTTTTAAAAGTTATTTTCCGTGTGTGTGTGTGTGCGCGCAACATGGAAATACGTTTTGCATGAATCCACACGTACAATGGGTATCATATTGCTTCTTTCTCAATGGATTGGGGAGAGAGAGAATCTGGAATTTTAAATAAAACAACAAATGTGAAGAAAAATTAAAAAAAATATGGTTTTGACACCCAAAGCATAGAAAGCAAAAACAGAGAAAGAAAACTAGAGTCCAATTTTCCTAATGAATATTGATAGAAAAATTTCAAAGAAAATACTGACAAGGAGATTACAGAAATATATCAAAAAGTTCACACACAATGATGACGTTGGATTTATACCAGGAATGCAGGGCTGACTCATTAGGAAAACTATAAGGATAAATGATTATATCAATAACAAAACATTAAAATATTAACAGATGTAGAGAAAGCTTTTGTCAAAGTACAACACCCATATCTATTACAAGCACTAGAAAGGACAGGAATAAATGGAACTTTTCCTAAAAGGATAAGTAGCACCTATTTAAAACCAAGCACAAATGTTATCTATAATGAGGATATACTAGAAGCTTGTCCATTAAGATTAGGGGTGAAGCAAGGATATCCTTTATCACCATTATTATTCAATACTGAACAAGTTGTAGCAAAAAGAAAAAGAAATTAAAGAAACAAGAATGGGCAATTAGCAAACAAAATTATTACTTTTTGCAGATGATATGATTATATATTTGGAGAACCCTAGAGAATCAACTAAAAAATTAGTCCAAATAATGAACAACTTTAGCAAAGTTGCAGGATATAAAACAAGTCCCCCAAATCATCAGCATTTCTATATGTACCAATGAAACCAAACAGGACGAAATAAAAAGAGAAATTCTATTTAAAATAACTGTAGACAATATATAAAATACTTGGGAGTGTACCTGCCAAAATACACATAAGAAATATTAACATAATTATAAAACACTCTACACAAATAAAGATGGATTTAAACAACTGGAGAAATATTAACTGCTTGTGGGAAGGTCAAACTAATTTAATAAAAATGATAATACTACCTAAATTAATTTACTTATTCAGTACCCTACGTATCAAATTAGAAAAGAACTATTTTACAGAGCTAGAAAAAATAATAACAATTCATCTGGTGGAATAAGAATATCAAAGGAATCATTGAAAAAAAATTATAGAGCTAGAAAAAAACATAAAATTCATCTAAAGAAACAAAAGATCAAGAATATCAAGGGAATCAATGGGAAAAAAATTGTAAAGAAGGAGGCCTAGCAGTACCAGATCTCAGACTATACTATGAAGTGGTCATGATCAAATCAGTCTGGTACTAGATAAAAAAAAAGAGAGTGGTTGTTGAATGGAATACATTAGGTACACAATACACAGGAGTAAATGAGCACCATAACCTAGTGTTTGTTAAACCCAAAGATCCCAGCTATTGGAGCAAGAATTTACTGTTTGAATATCTGACAAAACTGTTGGGAAAACTCAGTTAAACTGAGTTAAAAGTTAAACTCAATGAGTGTATTATTTAGACATAGAACATGATATAAGCAAATTAGGGGAGTATGGAAAAATTACAGGTCAGATCCATGAATAGGGAAAGAGTTAATGACCAATCAGGAGGTAGAGAGGATCACGGGAAGTAAAATGGATAATTTTGATTACAATAAATTAAAAAGCTTTAGCATAAACAAAACCTACACAACCACAATAAGAAGGAAAACAGGCAACTGGGAAAAATTTTTAGAGCAAGTTAATAGGAAACTCGGCCAAATTTATCAAGATAAGAGCCATACCTTATTGATAAGTGCTCAAAGGATATGAATAGGTAGCCTTCAAAAGAAGAAATCAGATCAATAGTCATGTAAAAGACTTAAAATTGCTAAAAAACTAGAGAAATTAAAATGAAAACAACTTTGGGATACCACTTCACACCTATTAGATTGGCTAAGACGACAGAAAAGGAAAATTTCAAATGCCGGAGGGGATATGGGAAAATAGGGATATGAAATATACAGCTGACAGAGCTATGAACTAGTATATGCATTCTGGAGAATGATTTGGAACTATGTCCAAAGGGCTACAAAACAGAGCATACTCTTTGACTTAGCAAAACTGCTACTAGGTCAGTACTCCAAAGTGACCAAAGGGAAAGGAAAAGGACCCATATGTAAGAAAAACTATTTAGAGCATCTCGTTTTGTGGTGGCAAAAAACTGGAAATTGAGAGAATAGCCATCAATTGGGGAATAGCTAAATATATTATGGTATATTATTGTGATGGAATACTATTGTGCTGTAAGAAATGACAAAGGGGATGGTTTCAGAAAAACCTGGGAAGACTTGTATGAAATGAAGCAAAGTGAAGTGAAAAGAACCAGGGAGTAACAGTAATATTATAACAATGATCACCTGTGAAAGATTAGCAACTCTGATCAAATACAACCATCTACAACAAGTCCAAAGGACTCATGATGAAAAATGCTATCCACTTCCAGTTAGAAAACTGATGGACTCAGTACAGATTGAAGCACATTTTTCTCTTTATTTTTCTACATGGCTAATATGGAAATATGTTTTTCATGATTTCATATGTATAATGAGCATCATATTCCTTGCCTTCTCAGTGGGTGGAAGAGGAGTGGAAGGAAGGGGAGAATTTGGAACTGAAAATAAGAAAATAAAAGATACATTTAGTAATAACATCTTTTAAAAAATAATTGACTTACCCACTTACTCATTAAGCTGTGAATGACATTTTAGGCCATATTCCACACCCAGTGTTTTAGAGCTATACAGATAACAGAAGCAGGAATACTTTAACAACTGATGGCCCTGCTTCATTCTACCAGGATTTCTTTTGACATCACTTTTGTTTCCAAACATCCTTACCCATTCTGTACCCAGAGCACCACTCCCTTACAACAGCAAATAAAATGAGAAATGCAGAAAAGGCATTTCAACAAAACTCAACCATATATATATTTCAACTTTCTGAGACTAAAATCCTTAGTAATCATAACTGTAATGCATTTACTTTTTGGTATTTTCTATTGACATTTTTCCTCATGTTATTCATCATACTCATCATACTATTTCATCACCATATTCATCATACTATTTTCTCCTTTTGCTGAATTCTCACTGCATCAGTTCACATCAATCTTCCCAGGACTCCTTCAATGCTTCCTATTCCTTCTTTCTTACTATGCAGGAATCATGGGCTTCATTCTTGTATCATTGCTTGCTATAACACTCCCCATTTGTTGTCCTTCCCCCCCATCTCTTCACACCTCACCACTGGACCTTACAGAGTTCACAGCTTCCTCCCTTATGGTTGATGTTTGGAGAGTGAGCAAATCAAGCAACCTTCAACCCTTCTAATCCAATCAAGCTGCACACTCAGAGCCATTTTGGCCTACTTCTGACCACAGGCTAGAACTCAGAACTTTCCCTAATTTACCCTGATACCTCATCCCCTAATTCTTGGCACCAAGCCACTGGAACAAAAGTAGAGACTCTCTAGAGTCCATGGGTGCCTCCCCTGTGTAGAAAATTCTTTTATTCTTACTAGGAGCTAGCCCTGGAATACAATCTATGGGGGCAACATTATGCTTTAACAAGATCTCGTGTATAACAAAAAAAAAAATGACTCTAAATTCCCATCATTTCAATTCTGTGTTAAAAGGTTTCGGGGCTTAAGAGTTAGAGATGAATGGTGTCTGCTCTTTAGATATTTGAAGAAACTCTTTTAAGGCTTAATTTTACTCATCCCAGTCACAAAACATCTGTCTCCTTCAAATCAGGGTCTTAATATACAGCAGCTGATACATCCTTGGCGACCAACCAAAATGTTCCAAAAGTTTTGTTTGAAAGCTCAAGCTGGCAAAAAGACTACTTGGCCAATTAAAAATCTGCAGAAAACCCAAAGTCCAAGTTGTAGCCTAACATGAATAATTTGAAATAAAAATCTCTTAAGAACCCTGCCACTAAGTAGCTCTGAGACTCCCCTCTCGGGGATTCAACTTCTGGACCTGATAAATGAGGGAGCTAAATTTGAGGTCAGAAGAACCTAGTGTCCAGTCGTGATTTTGTCATTTTCTACTTGGGGCAAGTCACTTAACATCTTTGATCCTCAGTTTCTTCATTTGTAAAATGAGGGGGTTGGATCAGATGGCCTTTTAAGGTACCTTTCAATTCTAAATCTACAATCCTATTAACTTAGCATGAGTCTCATTATTAATGTTGATGTTTATATCCATGCATGGGCTCTGTCAATATAAACAAGAAATACCCTGATGAAAAGTGAGATGCAGTTACTTTGGACACATCCAAATAGGTATGGCATGCAGTAGACCACATACATGAATGAGTGGCTCATTTTCCCCCCACTTTGTATCCTGATGTTTCAGCAGAATTTATAACTCTAAAAATAAACAATAGTCAAGCACTTAACTCAAGGATGTAGAAAGTGTCTGCGTGCTATCAAATAGGTAGATGCTGGAAACCCTTGAGTGATTGCCCTTTTGTCTTTACTGCATATCACAGAGAGCAAGATTTCAGAGGGGATTTAGCCCCACCTATTCCCAAACCAACCCTTCTACAAGAACCCCAGAAAAGTGGGCCTCAACCTTTACTTGCTGACCTCTGGTGAGGGGAACTCACTCCCTGCTAAGGTAGCCCACTCCATTTTGGGGCAGCTCTCATTATTAGGAAGTTTTCCCCCTATAAAAGTGAATGTCAATTTGCCTCTTTAACACTTATACCTATTGCTTCTAGTTCTTCCCTCTGGGACCAGGGAGAACAAGGTGAATCACTCTTCCACATGCCAGTCTCTCGAATACTCAAAGACAGCTCTCCTGTCTGTCCATGCTTTCCTTTCTCTGTGCTAAATATCCACAGTTTCTTCAATCGATTTTCATATGACAAAGAGGTGAGGCCTTTCAGGTGCCTTTCTGAGTACCCTTTCTCTGATACTGGTACTTAGAACTGAAATCATGACTCTGGATATGATCAGATCAGTGCAGAGAACAACGTGATCACCACTGCATGGCTCTCTTAGCTGTCCTGCTACACTACTGAGACATAGGAAATTGGCAGATCTTCTCACAAAAACTCTCATCCACTCTATGGTCCCCTTAGCCTGTTCTTAGTACTGTTCATTTTTAAAGCCCAAAGCATGACATATTGGTACCATTTCAATATTTGTCTCATTGCTCTTTAGACGTTTCTGAATAGTGACCTATTATTAGGTTGCTTTATCTTTGTGCCCTCTGAAAATCTCATGGATTGGGCATCTCTATCTTCATCTCCGGGTAGCTTTGGGGGGGGGGGGTTGGAGCTGTAAGCATCTTCTGAGCGTGCATCAGTGGTTCCCCACTGACACGCACAAGGTTGTTTTAAGGGAATTATACAGAAGTAGTCTAGGGCCATTCTCTAGGATGTAGAATGGTAAACTTACTTAAGGGTCAGGGTTATAATAGCCCCACAGCCATTTACAGAGCCCTGTTTCAGTTTCAAAAGGATGCCACTGGCAGAAGAACTGTGGTATACAAGGAGACTTCCATAAACAAGAGTACAGCAAAAGGAAAGATCGCCAGATGAGAGCATTACAATATGGAACTTTGAACTGACTTTCTACATAATGGATCACTGGTTACCCATATTAACCCCTGCCCCCATCCATTCAATCACTAATTTTGCTTTGCTTTTCAGCTGGTCGTGAGCTTTGTCAGTAGCAATTTAAAATGGATTTCACATAACAAGACCAAATCATCCCCACTTGAGGGCCATTTGGGAACACAAACTAGCATGGTATAGATAATTACCTCTAATGCTTCTTCCTAATCATTTACTAGGACAGTTAATAGAGAGGCTTTTTTCTTAAACAAGGCCTTCCATAACAGTTCTTGGAACAATATTTCCTATAAGTATCTTGTTTTCATTTAAGCTAAGAGGAGGCCCTTCCTTCTGCCTGAATCGCCTGGCTTTGTCTCTTGCTGGGGCTCAGACTCAGCCTACCTGGGCGCTGCCCTGACCCTCTCTCCTCCTGTGGCACTGGCTGCTTTACATTCTGCCTCCCACCTACCCTGCCTTGTCTCTGCTCAGGGCTCCCACAGGATTTTGGCAATCTTTTTTTGTGAAGTCTTGCTTTGGCTGGAGGAATTTATACCTGATTCTCTTTGCTCTTCTTCATCCTTATTCTTTCTGGTGCATTTTTAAGGCTCCACTGAGGGGGCTGCTAAGGGATCTGGACTCCTCTTTGGTCCTAACACAGTGACATCTTCCTAAAACTTCCCTATCATAGTGCATGCCATTCACAGTGAAATTACATGCAATAAACATGAGCACATGTAAAAACAGAATACATAGAAATAAAGCAAGAGTGTATGTGACAAATTATATGATATAAATCAAATAATAAGTCTCATGAATTATTTATCATATATGATTGTAAAGCAGGGTTTTAGAGAGTAACCAAATGCAGAGCTCATGTGCAATACATGATAGTACAACACATACAAGGTGCTGCAAGGCAGGGACTGTTTCATTTTTGTTTTTGTACTTTCAATTCTGAGCACAAGGCCTGGAACACAGAAGGGGCTTAATTAATGTTTTTTGATTGATGGATTGTTCTCATTGCATATAGTAACCTGGCATATGGATCACATTTATAAACATAATACGTGCTCAGCTTTAAAATGATAATAATAAAGCAGATGGCACATATGCATATAGTCCCATGTATGGAGATGCTTTTAGGGCAGCTAGGTGCCACTGTGGATACAGGGCTGGGCTTGGGTCAGAAAGACTCATCTTCCTGAGTTCAAATCTAGCCTCAGACTTAGCTATGTGTGACCCTGGGCAAGTCACTTGACCCTGTTTCCCTTACTTTCTTTATCTCTCAAATGAGCCAGAGAAGGAAATGCACACCACTCCATAATATTTGACAAGAAAACCCCAGATGGGGTCATGAAGAGTGAGACGAGACTGAAACAACTCAATAACAATGGCAACAGAGAGTTGTAGTTACATACAAAGTACATATTTCATCTACTCCATCGGTAGGCATCATCTGTTTATGTGGGCAAACTACTCTCCCATTACTCACAGTGTTGGATAAGCTTAGTCACTAGTCAGTGACTTCATACTAGTAAAGTCTCTAAACTTTACACCCTTGTTATCTTCTGACACATTGCTATGTGGTTCTAATCTTGAGCTTATGGAGAGCCCTAACTAACTCAAGAGGTCTTCAGGCCTGTTGCCCCTAAATACCAATCTTGAGCTTCAGAATAGCCTATTGCTGTCTTCAACTCCCCCCACCCCGAAATGAGCCAGGCCCTGTAGATTGCCTTTATCCACTAGGGACCTCTGAATTAATAGCATCAGGCAGGAAAGTGGCATCTGGAACAAGTCCATTCATATCCACCTTGTGCTGAGAGCTTGTTTCCACTTCCTGAATTTATTACTGCTTTCATTACATGATGGTCTATAAAGGATGCGCTTAGTATTTTTGTCATTTTACATTTACCTTTAATTTCTCTGTGCCTTAATACATATGGAACTTTTATATTTTTCCATATGGTGCTAGGAAAGATGTATATTCTTTAGTGGTCCCATTCAGATGGTGTTATTAACTCTTAACTCAAATTTTCCCAACAATTTATTTAATTTTATATTTTTGCTTTGAGTTATCTTTCTGCTAGATTTGGCTAACCCTGAGAAAAGAACATGAAAATCTCCCAATATTATTGTTTTACTATGTGATTTTGCAATTCAGTTTTTCCTTTATGAATTTAGATGCTATGCCAATTGGAGGCTATAAGTTTAATATTGATATTGATTCTTTGTCAATGGTTCCTTCAAGCATAACGTAATCACCTCATTTGTCTCTGTTCATATTGTGAATTTTTATTTTTTGTTTTCCAAAAGCATTTCATCTCTTACTTTTTTGGAATCTCCTGATGTGAAATAAATTTTTGATTGTCTCTCATTTTTATTCCATACATGTCTTTATTTTTTTAGATATATTTCTTGTAAGCAACAGATTTTGTGCTTTTGTTTTCTCATCTAACTACTTTTGTTTTATTGTATTATTTAATCCATTCTCATTTAGAGTTATGAGACTGAGGTTTATTTTTTTCCCTCTGTGTCTCTAGATTTTTAAAAATTAAGATTTCAAAAAATTGACTTTTCCCTTTACAGTCAATACTTACAATGTCATCTGATTTTTCACCTCTACCCCCACCTTTTCCCTTCTCTGACCTCATCTTTCTGGGCTTATTCCATCGGCTTTCACCTCCCCTGCTATGTCTAGGCTCTGAGCACCGGGTTAGAGCTCTGCTTAGTATTCCTACCATTGCTGTGGTGGGTATTTCAGGCTATTTACCTGGGCTGGTGCTGACTTTCCTAGTGGAACCTGTCTTCTGATGCTTTGGTGTCCGATTGTCTTGTATAGTCCTGAGCTGGAAGGAGTTTACTCCATGGATCTTTTTATCACTTCTGATTTTGGTCCTTTTTTAGATCATTATTGTAGTTTATCTACTGGAGCCAGGTTCCTCTGTGCCCTTTGACCTTCCCATCTTAATGAAAACACTCCCATTTCCCAATTTTTAAAAAATTTATTTAGTATTTTATTTTTGACCAGTGACAAGAAAAACAATTTTCAACATTCATATTTAAAATTTGAATTTTGAATTTCAAATTCTCTCCCTTCCTTCCCCCAATGAGAAGATACAGATTGTGCATGTTTGGTCATGCAAAACATTTCCATATTAGTCATGTTGGGAAAGAAAAGACACAAAAAAAAAATCAAGAAAAATAAAGTTAAAAAAGTATTCTTCAATCTTTATTCAGACACCATCAGTTCTTTCTCTGAGGAGGGACAGAATTTTTCATCATGAGTCCTTCAGAATTGTCTTGGATCATTGTATGGATGTGAATAGCTAAGTCATTCACAGGTGATTATCTTACAATATTTCTGTTACCTTGTACATTGTACATTTCATTTTTTATCAGTTCATGTAAGTCTTTCCAGGTCTTTCTTAGAGCATCCTGCTCATCATTTCTTACAGCACAATAGTATTCTATCATAATGACATGCCACAATTTGTTTAGCCATTCCTCAATTGATGGGAATCTCCTCTATTTCCAGTTCTTTGCCACCAGAAAAGAGCTGCTATAAATATTTTTGTACATATAGATCCTTTTTTAATTTTTTTTCTCTTTTGGGATATAGATGTAGTCGTGGTATTGGTAGGTCAAAGGGTATGCATGGTTTTTCAGCCTTGTGGGCAGTTCCAAGTTGCTCTACAGAATGGCTGAGTTGGTTCACAACTTCACCAAAAATGCATTAAAGTCTCATTTTTCCCACATCCCTTTCTTTCCTATTAACCAGTCTAATAGCTATGAGGTAGTACCTCAAAATTGTTTTAATTTGTGTTTCTACAATCAATCGTGATTTAAAGCACTTTTTTCATATGGCTATAGATAGCTTTGATCACTTCATCTGAAAACTTCCTATCTTTTGATCATTTATCAATTGAAGAATGGCTCTTATTTTTATAAACTTGACTCAGTTCTCTATATGTTTGAGAAATTAGGCCTTTATGAGAGAAACTTGCTTCAAAATTTTTTCACAGTTACTATTTGCTAACTGTATTTTCCCCCTTCCTATCCTCTCCCTGGTTTATTCTATTCTCCCTCTTCTTCCGCCCTGTCCCTCCTCAAAAGTGTTTTGCTTCTGACTACTCCCTCCCTCAATCTGCCCACCCTTCTATCACTCCTCCTTCTCTTATCCCCTTCCCCTCTTATTTTCCTGTAGGGTAAAACAGATTTCTATACCCAATTGAGTGTGTATATTATCTCTTCTTTGAGCCAATTTTGATGAGATTAAGGTTCACTCACTCCCCTCCCCATCAACACCCCCCTCTTCCCCTTCACTGTAAAAGCTTTTTCTTGCCTCTTTTATGTGAGATAGTTTACCCCATTCTACCTCTCCCTTCCTCCTTCTACTAGTACATTCCTCTCCCACCACTTAATTTTATGTTTTTAGGTATCATCCCTTCATATACAACTCACACCTATGCCCTTTGTCTATTATAAACTCTTTTTAATTGTCCTAATAATGAGAAACTTATGATTTTCAAGTATAATCTTCCCATGTAGGAATGTGAACAATTTAACCTTATTAAGTCCCTTATGATTTCCCTTTACTGTTTACTTTTGTATGCTTCTCTTGAGTCTTGTACTTTAAAAAAATCAAATTTTCTATTCAGCTCTGGCCTTTTCATCAAGAATGCTTGAAAATTCTGTTTCATTGAATATAAATTGTTTCCCCCTGAAGCATTATACTCAGTTTCTCTGAGTAGGTGATTCTTGGTTGTAATCCTAGCTCCTTGGCCCTATGGAATATCATATTCCAAGCCCTCCAATCCTTTAATGTAGAAGCTGCTAAATCTTGTGTTATCTTGACTGTGGCTCCACTGTAGTTAAGTTGTTTCTTTCTGGTTGCTTGCTATATTTTCTCCTTAACCTGGAAGCTCTGGAATTTGACTATAATATTTCTGGGAGTTTTCATTTGGGGATCCCCTTCAGGAAGTGATCGGTAGGTTTTTAAAATTTCTATTTTACCCTCTGGTTATAGAATATCAGGGCAATTTTCTTTGATAATTTCTTGAAAGATGATGTCTAGGCTCTTTTTTTGATCATGACTTTCAGGTAGTCCAGTAATTCTTAAATTATCTTTCCTGGATCTCTTTTCCAGGTCAGGTGTGTTTCCAATGAGACATTTCACATTGTCTTCTAATTTTTCATTCTTTTGGCTTTCTTTTATTGTTTCTTGATTTCTCATAAAGTCATTAGCTTCCATTTGCTCCATTCTAATTTTTAAGAAATTATTTTCTTCCATGAGCTTTTGTATCTCCTTTTCCATTTGGCCAGTTCCACATTTTAGGTAGTTTTCTTCTTCAGTCAATTTCTGTGCCTCTTTTTCCATTTGTCCAGATTCTGCTTTTTAAGACATTTTTCTCCTAGTGGGCTTTTTGTATCTCTTCTACCATTTGGTCTAGTCTATCTTTTTAAGGATTTAGTTTCTTCAGCATTTTTTTGTGTCTACTTTACCAAGTTGTTCACTCATTTTTCATGATTTTCTGGCATTGCTCTCATTTCTCTTTTCATTTTTCCTTTACCTGTCTTACTTGATTTTCAAAATCCTTTTTGAGCTCTTCCATGGCCTGAGACCATTGCATATTTTTCTTGGAGGCTTTGGATGGAAGAGTTTTGACTTTGTTATCTTCTTCTGAGTGAATGTGTTGATCTTCTTTGTCACCATAGTAATTTTTTATGGTCAGAATTTCTTTCTGTTATTTGCTCATTTTCCCAGACTATTTCTTGACTTTTAACTCTTTGTTAAAGTAGGGGTCTGCTTCCAGGGTGGAAGACACACTGGCCCAAGCTTCAGAGGTTTTGTGCAGATATTTTCAGAGATATTTCTAGGGACCTTTAAATTTTCAGTTCTGCCAAGGTGATATGATCTAAGGAGAGCTGTGTTTATTACTCTCCCAGCCTGTGCTCTGGTCTGTGAGTGACCACAAACACTATTTTCTGCCCTGGAATTGGGACAAAGGTCCCTGGCTACGTAGTGGCTGCAAGTTCTACATGTTAGTGGTCCTCCTTGCCCTGGAACTGCCACTGAGGACAGCAACCTGGATCCAAGTATGGGGAAAGCAACGGAGTCCTGCCTCAGTGCTAGCAAGGAGACCCCGGTAATCTCCTTCTGACCAGTTGTTTAACCCCCTTAACCATCTGTGAGCTGAGAGCTCTGGAAGCAGCTACTGCTGCTAATCCAATGGCTCCCAAGGCCTACTCCCGGTTTGCTGGGGCTGGATCTGTGCTAGCGCGGCCTGCATTCTCACTCAGGTATGATAGACTTTTCCTGCTGACCTTCTAAGTTGTCTTTGGCTGGAAAGTTATTTCGCTCCATTTTTATGTGGGTTCTGTTGCTCCAGGAATTATTTGGTAGCATTTTTTAAAGGCGTTGGAGGGGTTTTGGGGAGAGCTCAGGGGAGTTGCTGCCTTTTCTCTGCCATCTTGGCTCTGCCCTCCACACTTTCCAGTTATTCAGCTTCCTTTCAGAGATACTTTTATTTACATCATTTATATGATTGTATATAATGTTATCTTGCTTTTATTTATTTCAAACTGCATCAATTTATACAGTTCTCCCCATGCTCTCTGGATTCTTCACGTTCATCATTTCTTACTGCACAATAACATTCCTAACATTTATGTACCACAGTTTGTTCAAATGTTCCTCAAATGATGGACACCCATTTGGTTTCTACTTCTATGCTATCTTAAAAAGTCCTGCTATGAATATTTTGACATATATTACAGCTTATCTTCTGTCTTTGGCATCCTTGGGGTTTGTACACCATAGTAGGGTTGAAGTGGATGAACAATTTACATGTTTGTTCTTTAAACTGTGTGAACCCAGGTGCTCCTAGAAGGAGTTAACAATTATGCTTTGTGGGAGGGGGATCAGAAACTGAATTTCTCAATTATCTGGATGAGGATGAATGATCCAGAGAAAAAGAAATCCCCAACCTACACTTAGGTACTTCGTGTCAGGAGGTAGCTTTATATACAGGGATTTGTTGTTGTTATTCAGTCATGTCCAACTCTCCTCGATTCCACTTGGGGTTTTCTTGGCAAAGGTCCTGGAATGGTTTGCTATTTCCTTTTCCAGGTCATTTTACAGATGAGGAAACTGAGGCCAACAGGGTGAAGTGACTTGCCCAGGGTCACACAGCTAGGAAGTATCTGAGGCCAGATTTGAACTCAGAAAGATTAGTCTTTCTGACTCTAGACCTGGCACTCTCTTCATTGCAGCACCACCTAGCTGCCCCAATACAGGGATTACATACGTGTATTAAGATTCCCCTGTGTATCAGTAAATAAATGTTCTTAATAATCTAAATGTTCATTTAAAATATGAGATTCTCATCAGAAGATACTCTGCTGGACTGGCATTCTGAGACTCCTTAATGGTAATATAAATGTCAGTTAATAATCGTTGGCCTGAAAAAATACTGGAGCAGAAGGCAAGTAATTTGTAGGCCACTCATACTATACCTCTGTGACAATAGTCAAGCAATTTCTCGTCAAGTCAATATTTTCTATTCGGTAAAATGGGTATAATAATACTGAGTCAATAAATATTATAAATTTATATTACATAATAAATATAACCACGTGCCAAGCATTGTGCTAAATGTTGGGGATTAAAAAAATGAGGCAAAAGATTATCCCTAGCCTCAAGGAGTTCATACTTTAATGGGAGAACAACAAACCAACAAGTGTATACAGAGAAGTTATATATAGGATAAATAGGAGATAATTTTAAAAAGGAAGGGGCTAGAATTCAGAAGCGTTGGGAAAGGTTTCCTGGAAAAGATGAGATTTTTAGCTGGGATTTAAGGGAAGCCAGGGAAATATGTAGGTGAAGTTGAGGAGAGAGAACAGTTCAGACATGAGGGGCAGCCAGACAAAATACCTAGAGCAGAGAGATGGAGTGTCTTGTTTGTGGAAAAGCCAGGAGACTAATGTCATTGGATCAAAGAGCATGCATCACGAGAGAAAGGTGTAAGAAGATTAGAAAGGTAGGAGGGGGTTACTTTAAGAAGGTCTCTGAATGCCAAACAGAGCATTTTGTAATTGATCCTGGAGGTGATAGAGAGCCACTGGAGTTTAGTGAGTGCGGGGGTGGGGAGGGAGGGTGACATTATTGGACCTGTGCCTTAGGAAAATCACTTTGGTGGTTGAATGGAGGATGGATTGGAGTGGGGAGAAATATGAAGCAGGCAGACCCACCAGCAGCTTACTGTAATAGTTCATCTTATATGGCCTACCCCTCTGGGTTGTTATGAGAATTAAATGAGACGATTCATATAAAACATTTTGTAATCATAATGTAAATAATCTAAACGTAAACTATTATTATCATCAAATGATGGGTCAGTCATATTTTACAGTCTGTTACCTGTATTAGTGGCACCCCTGGTACAGTGAAAAAGAACAAAATCAGAAGACCTGGGATGAAATTCTGGTTTTGATACATATGTTCCAGGTGATCACAGACAAGTAATTTAATACTTCTTTGCTTATTTCTTCATTGGTAAAATAGGAATCATTATATTTCTACTACCCAACTTCGAGGGCTGTTGTGATAAAAGTACTTTAAGTACTATAGAAATTGATGTTACAAGAAATATTTTCTTAAAAAACAACCTACATTATATACAAATTTATAATATGCAGGATATTTATAAAGTCAAAGATCATCATCTTTCCACATGCAACCTTAAAAAAATAATCTTTCATGAGCACCAGTAGCTAATTCCATAAAAGTAATGGAGTGACTTTCCCATACAAAGATGGTACCACTCACATTATCTCATTGAGTCAAGAAGTAAGTATGAGCTATATTGAATCTTTGTTTTCTAACCTGGTTACCCTCATGACCAGTGGCACACATCTATGAGTAATGTACTCTAACGGAAAGGGAAGAAATTTTCTCTCTGTACAAAGTTAAAATTCTCATACCACGACAGCATTTGTTTACCTTGACCTCATTTCCATTATGCTGTGACTCCCGTAGGGAGCTGCCCCAGATTGCTCAATCAACACAGCAGCTATAGTATCCTCTGTCTAGCCATCAAGACAAGCAAAATCCCATAGTCACAGAAGGACACAACTGGAAAGGATAGGTCCATCCTGAGGTAACTGCCATTGTGGGGGTGGGGTGAGGAGCCCATGTCTTTGAATCACAAGACCTGGGTTCCACTCCTAGTTCTGCCACTTTGTAGATGGGTGACCTTGAGATAGTCATTGTGCCTTCTCAGAGTTTAGCTTCCTTCTCTACCAAATGGAAATAATTGTTGCTCTGCCTTCCTCATGGGTTTGATGTAAGGCTAAATGATGTAATATACTTGCAAAGTGCTTTGCCAATTATCAAGCACTGTAAAAATGTGTGCTCTCATCATTTTAGAGGAGAAAGTGCTCAGAATGGGAAAGCCACTTTCCCCAGGTGACACACAAAGATAAAGGCACAGCTGAGACTAGAATCCAGGTCTCCTGACTCCCAGTTTAGTACACTTCGCACTCCATTCCACTGCTGCTCCTCACAGATTTTATTTTTTTTTGTTTACCAAATGTTTGCAGTTCCTTAACTATTCTTGATTTCTGAATGAATCTCTTAATTCAGCTGCTCATCATGCATGGAAAGTGATGGGTACAGCACTGCCTTGTAATTATTCCTCTTTACTGATTGTTTAGTCACTTTCCAGTTTCAAGAAAATTCTTCAGGCAATAGTCACAGACCGTGAATATGAGCATAACACATATTGCCAAGCAATCAAAGCTTCAAAATTATCAGTGAAATTACTTCTTAACTGACTGCACCTCCTCTTCCTCATTTCCTCCCCTCTTACCAAAAAGGACAGGGAGCAGGATAATGAGGCAGCAGAAGGAGCCAAAGATAAAAACAAAGAATTCTGGGTTTTCACAAATTCCTGTGGGCTGAGATTGTGGCTTTCTACGTGTCAATAAATGTTAAAGGTGCTCGCAGAACTTTTACTACCCTCACCTTCAACTATAAAAATGGAGAGAAAATAAAACCTCATAGGGTGTTGGCAAGGGGAAGTCACAGACTAAGAGAATATCAGATCTAGGAAGGACTTGAATACACAGAAAAGAGAATGTACAATTTGTCCACTACAAATTTATGATACAGAATCTTAAGGAGACCCTCACTACAGCAAGTCAATCCCTTTTATGTCTCCACAAATCCATTCACACTTCACCAGAGGCTATTATACATCTTTTAATCCCTCCTCAAGGCTCCCATTGCACCCTTCTCACTGTGGCAGTAGAAGACATTGTCCCATTATGTCACAGAAAAAAACTGAGGATGTTTCCCGAGAGCTGCCTCTTCTCCCCTTCTCCTCATCTTATATCACTCAGGCATCTTTTCCCACTATCTCCTCACATGAGTAAGTGGACTTCTTCTTGGCAAGGTAAACCCTTCTACACATACTCTTTATCTCATAATATCTCATCTTCTCTAGAAGATTGTTCCCTCTGCCTCTACTCTCTCACTAATATTAAATCTCTCCAGTCTATTGGCTGCTTCCTTGATGTCTGTAAACATGTCTGTATCTCTCCCATCCCTACAAAACAAAACCTCACTTGATCTAACCTAGTTATCCATTCTCCCATTCTTGGCTAACCTCCTCAAGAAAATCAACTACAAGTGAAGCTTCTACTCCTTTCCCCTCAATCACTTCTAAATTTTTGGCAATCTGGTTTCTGACATTATTACTTAATAGAAACTGATCTCTCCAAAACTGCCCATGGTCTCTTCATTGTCAAATCTAATTTTCTCATTCCCCATCTTTCCCTTCCCCTCAGTAAACTTGGACATGGTCCATCACTTTCTTTTCTTGGATCTTCTCTTTAGGTTTTCATAAAACTGCTTTCTCCTGATTCTCCTCCTACTTGTCTGACCAATCCTTCTCAGTCTCCTTTACTGGATTTTCATCCAGGTCATAGCCACTAAAAGTGTGGTCCCCAAGCTCTGGCTTGGCCCTTTTCTCTTCTCCCTCCATACTGTCTTGCTTGCTTATCTCATCAGTTCCCATGGGTTCAATTTTCACCTCTATGTAGATACTTCTTACATTTTGATGCAAACCCTAACCTCTCTCCTGAGTTCCACTCATATCACCAACAGTTTTTAGGACATCTTGAACTACATGCCCTACAGACATATTAATCTCAATTTGGCCAAAGTCAGTACTTTTTTCCTCTCAGATCCCCAAACCCCCTCCTCCACTTTTCTCCTGCTAGTAAAGCCTTCACCATCCTTCCAGGTCCACCACTTTGATGTCATCCTCAACTCACTCCACATATCCAACCTGTTGGTGTCTTACTGTCTCTCCTTTTACATCTCTTCTTTAGATCTCCTTCTTTCCATTGACATGGCCACCATCCTAGTGCAAGCCATTATCATTTCACATTCTTCACTGCTCAGAGGGTGCCTTCCCTCTGAGATTAGCTTCCAATTACACTACACACACACACACACACACACACACACACACGGCATATTATGAACATATATCATGGATATAGATTATATATATTCATGTATATGACAATATTTTAATATTTTTGCATGTTGTCTCCTCCATTAGAAAATGAGTCCTTGAGGGTAAGGGCCACAGTTTTGTATTTCTTTACATCCCCAACATTTGTTATAGTGCTTGGTACAACATAAGCACGTGATAAATGCTTACTGCCTGAATGATTGGTCCAAGCAGAGGGACTGTAAGAGACTGTCTAGTTCTATTTGTACTTTACAGACAAAGCTAATTCAGGCCTATTAAGGAAAAGGATGTGTTCCTATTTACACACTTTATAAATTATAAAGTGCTGGACAAGAAAGCCATTATCATGTCTCCTTTGGCTAAGTCATGAATGTCATACTTCATGCCCAATAAAATAGGACAAAGGAGAGATCTGGCATTAAAAGCCTTCCACAATTGGACTCTACTGATCTTTCCAGTTTAATTTCACATTCCTCCTTGGCATGTACTCTGTTTCATCCAAACTGGCATACTTGATGTTTTCCATGCACATACAACATTCAGTCTTTATCTCTTTTTGCAGGCTATCCTGCATGCCTGGAATATTCTACCTCTTTACCGATGCCTCTTGGAAACCCTAACTGCCCTTTCAGTCTCAACTGAGGTACCACCCAGTAGAAGAGCAAGTTCCTTAGGGGCTCATGCTGTCTTGATGTTTTTTCGTGTCTTTGTAGCCCAAGTACCATGTATACAGTAGGTACTTACTACATGCATACGAAATTGGTTTCAGCGGCATCTAGTGAGCAAAACTCAAGCATTATTCAACTGAGGTTCCACCTAGCATTCAAAAACTCACCTTTCCACAATTTCTTGTCCATTCCAGCAAAAGGTATCATTTTCAACCACTGGACTGTGCCTGCAGACATAGCTAGGTAAAGCACTATAAAAGTCGCTTTGTGATCTCAACTTTGCAATTAGTTCCCTGAAAAGAAAAGAAACAACACCCAACATTAGATAAATGTTGATTCTAGGTGAAAATCTCATTTCTTGATTGGCATCCTAAAGGTCCAAGTAGGCTGTTTAGAGGGTGCTAATAAGGATATTTCTGGCTTGGATCCACAGAATGTTAAGCTATAGTCTTTAATAATCCCTTTTTCTATCATTTTGCTTATTTGGGTCACTATATTTCTCATCAATTTGACTTGGTAATTTGGTATTTTGGTTTTGGTTTTTGCTCATGATTTGCTGGTGCTATCTCTGGCTCTTGTTCACATCTTTGAATGTTTGGTAGGTGTCAAATGAAATAAAAGTAATTTGAAAAAATTACATGCATTTTATAGACCTTTGAATGCTGAAAAAAGTAGTGTTACTATTTGAAAACGGTCCATTTTTGCTCATTCACCCCCAGATCTATGTTACATAGATGTTCTTGAGTTATGAGTATCTCCTTTACCATCTGTAGATTTGGGGTCTGCTCCTATATTCATCCTTATTTCTGTGTACTTTGGAAATGAGGTGGTCAAGAAGACCTTGGTCAAAAGCCTGTCTGATTCTATTGATTCAATCACGAATAGGTAACTTAACCCCTCTGAGTCTCAAGTAACTCTCCGTAACTATAAATTACAATCTTTTTATTCCAGCACCCAGAAAATCCTAAGTCTTTGGTGTATTGATTCAGTTACCTCCACATATTTAGTTTGACAAACATTTAATAAAAAGCTCTCTGTTGAGAACACTGAGCTTGGGGTACAAAGGTGAGCAAGCTTCAGACCCTAACACTGAAGAATTTACAGTTTATTACGGATTTAATGACACAGTCTACTATATTAAATATTACAGTTCATTACTAATAATTTATTGTTAGTATGTTATTATATTATCACACAAATATAAGTAGAATAAAGTAATCGTGGGGTAAGACACAGAATCTTGGGCTTATAGTTAAAAGACTGGGTTCAGGTCCGAACTCTACTATCTTATTATCTGTTTGACCATGGAAAGTCCTTTCCCATTGATGGACCTCATTTTTCCCATCTATAAAATTAGGGATTGGATCATGATAGGTCCTGACTCTAGTTTGGGAGTCCATCCTTCAATTCCCTTTAAGTTTTGCTGTCTGTATATTGGATGAGCTACTATCTATATGTTCATTTTCTTTAATGTCATTTTTTGCTTCCTTATGTTGCAACTAGAAACTGTAAAGATAGAGTCCAATGTGGTGATCCAACTCTCATGGATAGAGAAAACAGTTTTCTACAGAAATATTGACATATCTTTTCCATTTTTTGTCTGCTATCCTCTTTCAGTTTCATCCTTAAATGTTCTCGGGTTGATCTGGCTTAATTTGGTCTCCCTACAAACTCATTTTTCTTTCCACCAACACTCCAAGCTCTCCACCTTCTCACTGTTTTTAAGTGATCATTGTTGACCACAATCTTCCTCTGCTTTCCTGTGTAAGATTTAGAAAATTAGGTTCAATTCTAAACAACTGTTCCTCTTGGCTGCCACATCTTCCTGCTTGGCAAGAACAGAAAGTATTTACAGAGTGGTTAGTTATTAAGTTCTTTTGGTTGTCTCATTGTGACTACTGTTTTACTTCATTTAAGCTTCATTAGGAAATTAACAAAATACATGTCACTTTTTTGTTGTTGTTTCACTGGCATATTTAGATGTCATATAACTGCTACATATTCCAAGGTTTAGGTTCTCCAGTTTGGAGGTGATTTGATTGTTGCTCTGACAAGACAATATAACTGTGCATGGATAGCTGATTTGGAAATGACTCCCAAATCAGTAACTATTCATTTCCTTTCTGTTAAGGTAACAGACAATTTATTATACATGTGAGTGATGTTATTCAGTGTTCATTCTGTCCAGTGTCTCCTGACTCTTCTTGAGGAAAGTAGGCATGATTTGTTTACAAAAAGTTTCTGTGTAATGGAATACTGTTCCATAAGAAATGATGAACAGGAAGACTTCAGAGAAACCTGGAAAGACTTATATGAACTGATGCTGAGAGAAAGGAGCAGAACCAGGAGAACTTTGTACACAGCAACAACCACAGTGAGCAAGGAATTTTTCTGGTAGACTTAGGACTTCATTGCAATGCAAGGACTTAAAAAATTCCCAATGGACTCTTGAGGCAAAATGTCTTCCACATTCTGAGAAAGAACTATGGAATTTGATCACAGAACGAAGCAGACCACTTTCTTTTGTATTATGTTTTGTTTTATTTTATGATTTCTCCCATTCATTTTAATTCTTCTATGCAACATGACTAAGGTGAAAATGTATTTAACAGGAGTGCATGTGTAGAACCTATATAAAATTGTATGCTGTCTCAGGGAGGGAGTGGGGAAGGAGGAGAAGGGAGGGGGAAAAAATCTAAGATATATGGGAGTGATTGTAGAACACTGAAAACAAAAAAAATTATTTAATTAAAAAAGAAGTTTCTGTGTAGTTTGCAAGCCTTTGGCCTTATTTATTCTGAACCATATTGTCATACATGGATGCGTATATGGATTATTGTGACATAAGCAATGATAACTATGGACACGACTGAACAACAATAAAAGCATCAAATGGGAGATATGCTCACCATCGACATTTTCCACCATCATGGTGGATGCCAAATAGGAGAAGGGATTCCCTGTGGATGGAGGGGTTCTGCAAATGTGTCTGTTTTGGGGCGATAGTATGCTTTATGATCCAGATTGAAAAGAGAGCATAGTCTCTCAAATGAGATCATAATCACCTTAAAGAGTTTGGTCTAACTCTTCCACATAGGAACAATCAAGGGGATGAAGTGGATTACCCCAATCATAACATGCAGTTGGATGGATGGCCGATTACATTAACTTATCAATATACATGAGGTACCTTTCTATGACTAAATTATAGCGCACATTCTAATCTGTGTTCATAGAGGTAGTTTCTTCACAGGAAGTTCCCTCTACCAATGAAATCATACGTCTGGTCCCAAAAATCTTTATATCTGGCTTGGATGGACACTGCAGAGGAACTGCATTGTATTTGATAAATTGCAGGGTTTTCATTGTCAACAAGTTTATCCCTTCTACTGAGGATGCTTTTGAGCTGAAAAATATGTAAACATGATCTCTAGAGAATCAAAATGGTGGCTCATCCAATGAGCAAAAGAGAGATATGTGGTTAACATGATATCAAGTAGCATACAGTATCTTGCCAACGATGAACTTCATAAAAGTAATGTTACTAAAGATATCTTTAATGAAATGAATGACCAGAAAATGATGCAGGAAATAGTCATGCAATGATCATAAGTATTCAGTTGGATATGAGGTGTATGGTTCCACTGGCATCCATGTTGAGACTCTAAAGGAATACTCTCTGGACTGGTCACTTTGAGAAATATTTATGGGAACACATTGTGTACGATAGTTTCTGATATTTTTTCTTTTTTGTGATTTCCTCTTTTAGTTGGTAATTTGATTTTTCTCACATTTAAGAATTAAATTGTCTAGTACTTTAACAAATTTATTGATCTTTAAAAAAACTTTTTCTTTCACTTATCAACTCAATTATTTTTGTTTTCAACTGTTTATTTCACCTTCAATTTCCAAAATGTCCTTTGTTGTGCATGTTTAGGGTTTACTAATTTGTTGACTTCGTAATTTCTTTTTAACTGTATGCTCAGCTCATGGGTCTCCTCTTTTGTTAATACACATTTTCAAGTATTTAAATTTGCCTCTGAGGAATACTTTTGCTACATCCCCTGTATTTTGTACAATAACCTTGATTTTAATATAATCTTTAAATTATTTCTATAATTTGCTCCTTGACCTAGTCATTATTTAGCAAATCATTTTTTAGTCTCCACTTAGGTGTGCATCTGTTGCACATTCCCTTATTGATTGATGTTTTTATTGTCTTATGGTCTGTAAAGAAGAGTTTGAAATTTCTGCCTTCCTGCATTTATTCATGAGCTCTTTATGTCACAGAAAAAATAATCAATGTTTTTAAAAATCTTATGTGTGTTTGAGGAAAAGTAAACTTTTTGTTATTTCCATTCAGTGCTTTCCATAAGTATATTAAAACCATTTTTTTCATGTTATGTTTAGCTCTGTAACCTCCTCCTATTGGATACTCTCTCCTTCTTTGGTTTCCAAGATTCTGTTCTTCATCTTGTTTGATGTCTCCTATGTTGGGTCATCTCTCTCCTACCTACCAAATGTGGGTGTCCATCAAGTTTCTGTCCTGGGCTCTCTTCACTTCTTTCTCAACATTCTCTCCCTTGTTGATCTTCACTACTGCAATGACCTCCCCTGCAACCTCTATAGAAAAACCAAAGTGTTTTTCCTTAAGCATACAATTGACCATTTGACTATCCTATTAAACCAACTCCTTTGACCCCTTTTTCCTCTAGGATGAAACATAAACTTCTGTTTAACTCCTAAAGCCTTTCCAAATTGGAACCCAATTTATTTTTCCACACCTATTTACATTATTCCCCTTTGTATATGTCCCAATCTAGCCAAATTGGCCTACTTGTTACCTATACACATTTCCATCTCTTATCTCAGTGCAGGATCCTTCCTATGCCTGGAAGGCATTACCTTCTCATCGCAGTCTGATAGAATCCAGACCTTCTTTTAAAACACAGCATAAACCACATTCTAAATAAGGGCTTTCTTCATCTCCTCTACAACTGCTAGCACTCACCCTCCCATATTACCTTGCATTTATTTTCCATGTGTAGATAGACATTTACTTAAATAGATAAATACTGTCCGATAGAGTATAACTTCCCTGAGAGTGTGGATTTTTTTTTTATATTTTTATCTCTAACACCTTAAACAGTGCCTAGCACTTTCAGGTGCTTAATTCATGCCTGACAATTGATTTCTCTTTCTAAACTCCAGTTACACATTGCAACTGTCTGCTGGACAGCTCCATCTGGAGGCAGCCCTAAAAGAATTTCAACATCAACCTATCTAAAATGGAAGTCTCTACCTTTCTGGCTAAAACAACTCCTCCAAACTGCCCTGTTTTTCACCATACTTTCTACCACTCAAGTTTACAACCTCAGAGCCATCCTTGATTCTTACCTCTCCCTCAGTCAGTTGCCAATTCTCCTCAGTTTTACTCCCACAATATCTCTTACATCTGTCCTCAAACATTCTTTAAGTTCTACTGATATCTGCCATTGATATTTGTATTCATCCTGCTACCTCTTCCATTCTATCCTTCAATGAGTCTACCATTTTGTTGAGAATCATCACCAAAAATTTAGTCTTGCTTAACTGCTTTTCCCAACTCTTTCTTTCTTGTTCTCTGTTAGAAGGAATGGCTTGCCAAGTCAGGGATATGGAAGGGATATATTCAGAAAAAAAGGTGACAAAATGAAAACGTATCATTTCAAAATATTTTTTAAATTAAGCAAAATCTCCACATTTTCCAGATTGGAGAGTCTCCTATCCACATGCATTTGCTCTGCTTTTCCTGACTTTAATTCTGTCTTTATGGATGTCAGATCTTCCTTGATTTCTCTTATTGAGCTATTAACCATTCTGAAGAGTTCTGGGCTTGTTCTATTTTCCTTTCTAAGGTCTTTCTTCCTTACAGAGCCTGACTTTCAGTTTCTTTTTCCTTGTAATATTTATTCATTTTATTGGAGTCTTTTCATTTTTCTTACTCATGTCTTCAGTCAGTGATTTTTTTTCCTTATGAAGATCTTGCCTTATGAGGATTTTTCAATGTGACTGCGTATGTGTGTATGTGCATGTGCATGCATGTGTGTGTATTTCTTTTGTCTTTGTGTGAAACATTTGATGCTAATTTTGAAGTGTTATAGAGAGGCTAGCATCATTCATTTTCTATTTGTTCTGCCATCTTCCAGCCAATCTATAAAACACTTTTCTAACAATGATCCTGTAAAGAGTATCTCATCATCTTCATTGAAAGATGAGGAAAGTGACGCTCAGAGATGTGAAGTGTGGAAGGGAAAAAGCATTTATTAGGCACCAACCATGTGCCAGGCCCTGTGCTAAGCTCTTTACAGTCAGTCTTACACATTTCAAAAAGGCAAATTTGTTCCAACCCAATTGATGCATTAGGGAATTTGAATATAATATGAATTTTGAGTTTACTTTTACAGGAGAAAATGTAGCAAATTACTGCATTTCACAACAGCTCACAAGTTTAAACCTTCCACAAGCAAACTTCAGATCTTTGTCAAGGTATTTTGGTGTACTAGGAGCTATAGGCAGGGAAGAGCTGGCATATACTACCTCCAACCCCTTCCCTGCCATGGTCTCTAGTCCTGAGGCCCAGAATTGTGGCCTACCTAATTTGCTGGAAACTAGTAACAGCTGGAAGACCAGAATGGGGCCAATATTTATTTTAACATCAATGTATTTCTTAACTGTTTAACGTGCATAATTCCACATTATCATGTTTATTAGGTTACTGTCCCTTTTTTTGTGTCACTGACAAACTTGTTGACTTTGTGCTTCTAATTCCATTTTTCCCATAAGCTCTGTTGTTTTTATGCATGATTTTGCACAAGTGATTTTGGGGAGCACATATAATATGCTAAAAGACTGACTGTATTGTCTCATCAGATCCTCACAGCAACCCTGGAAAGTAAGTGCTACTATCATTTTCATTTTCCAGTTGAGGAAACTGAGGCAAGCAAGGGGTCACTTGCCCAGGGTCATACAAATAGTAAGTGTCTGATGCTGGATTTGAACTCAGGTCTTTATTCTTCCAGATCTAGGGCTCTATCCACTACAGCACCACCTAGCAGTCTCTAGTAACTTTCCCATGTCCACATATCCAATAAGTAGTAGAGTCTGGATTATAGGCCAGTGTTCTTTCCACTTCACTGTCTCTCAATGCCTCCAAGCAGAGAAGAAAAGCTTGAACTTTCCCTCTATCTAGCCTTTGCTTAGCTATGGGAGGTGGAAGCGAGGGAATTCTCAGGCATTGGAATAATTATTCACTACTCAGGCTAAGAAAGGCTTGGACTAATGTACAGGCCTCGAGAGAGGCCCAGGGGTTGCATCTCATTTCAGAGCCTGCAGGAGTCCTAAGCCCCAAAATGCCTCCCAGGGCTTTCTGTTCAGAGCTAGGGCCAAAAGAGACAAGCAGGAATGATCTCCCTGCATTAATACAATTATCCATTTCATTACCATAGAGCTATTCATTTCTACTAATAAGATTGAAAAAGAGCTCCCAACTCTGAGCTTCCTTTTAGCCAAAGGGAGTCTTCTTACAGCAAGGCTACGGTAGGAGAATGCAGAAGCTTGGTCCAGGGAAGGCATTGGGAAGCCCCAAGTCCCAAACTGTTGGTTTCTGTTAAGCCAGGCCACTCTTGATGGCTGTCAGTTTCCAAAGGAAGACGTTTAGTATAGGGCTCAGAAAATAAAAGTTAACGTCACAGCTTCACATGGAAGAAAAAAATGGGCTCAATTACAGGCCAATAGGAGCAAGAAACTGTTTTACAAGGCAATACTGCAGTCCCCAAGAGTTGGAACTGTAAGACTAAAAGTGAATTGCTGAGCAGTCCCTCCCTCCCCCGACTCCCCATAAAGGAAATAGAATATAGCCATTAGTTTCTGGGAAATGATGCTCCTTTCCTTAGTGAAGACATTCCCCCTTAGGTCTTTTCCCACCTCAGAACCTCTGGTTACCACTTTCACTAATACTGAAGAAACTTGACCCCCAGCAGGACCTTCTACTCAACACTTTTTCATTCAACAGGTAACTGTTAAATATGCCTACTATGTGCAAGTTCCTAGACAAAGAGTAAAAAGTGATAAAAACCCCTCCTCTCAGAGAGCTTACAGTCCAATGGAAGGAGATTTCACATATGCATATATCAGTACGACACAAGGTAGAATGACACAAAAATCAAGGAGAGTCACAGGCAAAAAACTCCAAGAAGATCTGAGGAGGGAGAGAACATTAACTATGGAGGGACATAGAAAGGATTTGTGATAAATATGGAGCCTGAGCTGGCCCTTGAGGGAAGAGAAGCACCTCAACAGGCACAGGATATGAAAGGCTCACCAATTCATTGGTTCTTAGAACTTGAATCAACCCTACAGGTCATCCAGTGGGCTTGAAGCACAGGTGATAGATAGCCTGTACAAATGAATAGAGGCAGGGAAAGGCAGGCAGAGAATATTTTGGTTGGAATCCAGAGTTAGTAAAAGGTGGGGGGATATGTCAAATAATGCTTGAAAGCTAGGCTGGAACCAGATTGTGGAGCATCTCAATAACAGGCTAATGGATTTGCCTTTTATCCTAGAAGCAATAGGGAATTATTAGACTGTTGAGTCATTTTTCAGTTGTGTCCACCGACTCTTCTTCACCTCATTTGGGGTTTCTTGTCAAAGAGGCTGGCATGGCTTGCCATTTCTTTCTCTGGCTCGTTTTACAGCTGAGGAAACTGAGGCAAACAGGATGAAGTGACTTGCCCAGGGTCACACAGCTAGGAATTTCCTAAGACCAGATTTGATCGCAGGGAGATGAGTCTTCTTAACTGCCCCAACAGGGAAGTAGTGATGATTTTTGAGCAAAGGAATGAAATGGTCAGAAATATTCTGGAAACTGAATAAAGGATGGAGGGGAGTATGCAGCGATTAGAGGCAAAGAGACCAGTCAGGATGTTAATCTGATAGTCTGGCTTTTCCTGGAAGCATAAGAAAAGACATAGCTAACCTTTTATTTTTCTCCTACTTATGATGGATTCTGGCAAACAGAGCCAAAGAAAGTTCAGAGTTCAACCCTCTAAGTACTTGGCTACAGTGGAACAAAAAGAAATTATAAAGAAACAGAGAAGGTTTTCTGACATGGTGGGCATCTCATCTGCAGAAACTCAGAGACATGGACAAGTGTCACCTGGGATGACAGGATCTCAATCAGCTGGACTGTGTACCATTAGAATGTCCACACCAAGGAGACCATAGAACCTGGGTCAGTGATCCATGAGAAATAAAATCTTCTCCATCTACTTCTGGCAAAAGAAAGAAGAGGATCTTGGCAATTGAATTTATCTGCCTGAAAAAAAGGAGAGCAAGATGTCCTCCATATGTAAAGGGTGGAATAAATCCTTAAGTGTCAGGAGTTTCTTTTTTTTTTTTTAATTTCAATTCAATAGTATCTGAAATGGGATGACTTGAAGATTCTTAACATGAGAATGGACTATAGGGGGGTCACAGACTTATAGCTAGAAGTTCAACCCCTTCATTTATAGATGAAGGAACTGAGGCTTAGAGTCATTAAGTGACTTGTCCAAGGTCACACGGGCAGTAACAGGGCAGCTAGGTAGAGGCAGCAGATAGAGCTCTGGGCCTGGAATCAGAAAGACCTGAAATAAAATTGGGCCTCAGATACTTATTAACTGTGTGACTTGGGAAAAGTCATTTAACTGCTATTTGCCTCATTTTTGTCATCTGGAAAATGGGGATAAAATGGTACCTATGTCCCAGAGTGGCTGTGATGATCAAATGAGATAATAATTGTAAAGTGCTTATTAGCACAGTACCTGGAACATAGTAAGCACTATATAAATGTTAGCTTTTTTCTTTCTTTTTGTTTTACTAAGATATTTTGTGTCCAAATCCAATATTCATTATAATACTGGAGTTGGACATTAAAGGACAACTTGGAAATCAATGAGAAAGATAAGTAAGGAGGGTTCTAGGTCCTCTTGGCCATAATAGTTCAAGTTAGAAGGGAGTTTAGAGATTACTCTAGTCTAGCTGCTTCATTTTACAGAAGAGGAAATTGAGGCCCAGAGAGGTTAAGTGACATACCTGAGGTTACACAGGTGGCAGAGCCAGGATGTGAAGGTAGGCCCTATGAATCCAAATCTAGCATTATTTCCATTACACTATAAAAAAAAATTCAACAAATCCCCACAGCAAAGACATCTTCCCAGTCAGTCCTCAGGAGGTGCCCTTGGGGCTCTTGAAGCTTATATACGTTGAATGCAAGGTCTGACAGGGCCTACTAGACAGGAAAGAGAAGCCTTGCATCTGGACTTAGAGATGGGCTGCATTTCTAGCGTCCAAGAACCAAGCTGTCAGGGTTCGGAGAGCCTCATCTCTAAACTGGCAGGAGAGTTAGTACTTGTGGCCACAGCATCTCTGAGAGTACTGAACAAAGGCAGGGTAGGGTGATGACATATGCCAGCAGAGCAGGGAAGATACCACACTGATCATATCACGGCTCCTCGAAGAAAAACCTCACCTGTAGGATGAAATATTCTTACTAGAACATCACCTTATCATAGCAGAGAGTTCTCAGTGATAGTGCTGTTGAGAGACTGATTTGCACGAAAATATTGAAAATCATCAATCTACTAGAAACACAATGAAGCTACTACTCAAATGTGATGTGGGTCTCAAAGCACCCAGATGGGGGCAGGCAACTCAAACAGATGACTTTTAAAGACAGCCAAAGGCCATACTCCTTCCTGTGCAAGTGGGCTTTTTAATAAGACAGATGAGCAGCTTTGCAGCTCATAATCAGATCCAGACAAGCTGCCTCCGCCACACGCAGCCCCTGCGCCACAGGGATGGTGACGACAATGGCCCCTTCCTTTCTTCTTTTCTCAACTGAAATGGCGATGGGGGATGGGGGATGGGGGTGGGGTAGGGTGCTGTGGGACAAGCAGAACACTGTGTAGAGACTACAGTGTAACTGACAGACCCATCTACTGGCTGCCAAGAGAAATCTCCCAAATATCTAAGAGAAGGAAAACAGCAGCACAGCTTCCGTCCTCCACCGCCATTGGATTGAATTGTACAAAATGATGTAGTGGAAAGGATGTTCAATTTAGAGCCAGAGGATCCGAGGCTGAATCTGGTCTTTGTTATTGACTACCTGTGTGATTCCTCTCTCTGGGCCACTAGTTTGTTCACATTGAAAATGAAGAACTTGTAAATATCTAAGGCCGTTCTGGCTCTAAATTCTACAATCTCAGCTCTGTTACTTACTACCTGGGTGAGCTCACTTCATCTGCCTGGGCCTCAGTGTGCATATTTATAAAATGGGGGAGGGGGCAGGTTGTGGACGACATGGTCTCTGAGGTCTGTTTCAACTCAAAATCTCCAATCCTATGACTCTCTCAGAATAAATTTCACGAAGGTATAATCACAGATGATCTCTGAAGAAGAGGATCTGAGCTATAAGGAGTAGGTGCCCCTCCCCTCCCATTTTTTTGCCAAATCTTTCTTGCCTTCAAATACAAAATGGAGCCAACTTTCCTTAGAGGTGGGGGAGGCAAGGACTGCTCTGCCTGTTGAGTGAGATTTCAAAGTGCTGATGTCAATTTTTCTGCCACTACCAGGGAGGGGGGTGAGGCAGCCTTTGCGTCCAGACTGAGGAAAAGCTGTTTCAGTCACTTGTCAGAAGGGATTCTAGAAGGCTTCTTCGGGGTGGGGAGGTTGCTGAGGGGGGCCTCTGGGGTCATGAATTTGCCTTTTGTTTGTTGTTGTTTTGTCATTTTTCATTGATACTCTTTAAAAAAAATCGTCATTTCCCAAAGGACTCCCCTCCATACCCAATAAGGACCCTGTTTCTTAATAAAGAAGTACAGTTGAGCCAAACAAACAGACCCACTGGCCATGTATGCCAGTGCTGGGCTCATTTTACACCCATTGTCCATTGCTTTTTTGCCAAAAGGTGTGACTGGGTTTCTGCTTTTCTAACCTCGAGCATCTGGGCAAAAGAAGGGCTACTTCTTCCAGGTTCCCAACCCTGAGTGTACAGTTAACTCTGACTGCCAATGGGCAACTTTTAAAAGCATTTATTAGACATTATTAAATCCCCAGCAGTGCCTTGCACACGATAGGAATGACAAATGCATGAACAGTTGTTGATTTTTTTTCAAAATCCCATCATCCTATGATCCAAGGACACAAAGCCAGCTAATAGCAGAACTGAGCCTCCAAGCTGGGTCTTCTGAGTCCTAATTTTGGGTTTTTCCACTATATTCTGCTGCTTTCTTCTAGCTGTCACAACTTTTGTCACATTACTTGTTATTCAGTCCTTCAACTGCAGTCCTAAGAGTTAAGAACCAAGAGGCTCTCTTCAAATCAGTCAATCGATTGCAGCCTCAAGTCAGAGCAGTGTGTCAGTGCATGTATGCTCACCCAGCTTCTTTGTATCCAAGCCAGTCTGGAGCTAATGCCTCCACAAGGCATTGTTGTTCCCAATGGGAGCAGCCAAAATTGTCATTTCAAAAAAAGTCCAGCCCAGCCAGACTCCTAGCATAAAGTGTTTTATGAGCACTGGGCTGGCAATCAGGAGATCTGGGCTCAAGGCCAGTCTAGCTTTGTGACCTTGTGCAACTCACTGGTCCCTCTCTGGGGCTCAGCATCCTCCTGCATAAATCAAGAAGATTCACAGACTTTAAAGTCGAATGGCAGTCAAGGTCACCAAATCTGACCTCTAATTTGACAGATGAATAAACTGAGGCCCAGAGAAAGGAAGGACTCGGTCAGGGCCAGGCACAGGTAGTAAAAGCAACAGAACAAGAATTCCAGCCAAATCTAGTTTTCTTTCCATACTACTTCCTAACAACTACATGAGATGGTTGCTAAGGTCCCCTGGAGCTCTGACATTTTATGATTTAATCTACAAACATATCTGAAGGAGCTGTCTCTAAATATCATACACCCTGTGTTCCTCTGATAGTTATACATAAGGCACATTAGTAGCTACGTGAGTTTGGACAAGTCCTCAGTTTCTCTCTGCCTCCATTTCTTCATATGCAAAATGAGATATCTGCTTGGGCTAGAACAGTGGCGTCAAACTCAAATAGAAACCATACCTAAGGATCCCTGAAGGCTGCATACTGACTTCATTTTAAAATGTAATTTTATCTATATTGTACTGTATTTTTACTTGCTTTATTGACAATCTCCAGATTACATTTTAATCTGCTTCAGGCCACTGGCAGGATCATTGTGGGCCACATACGGCCATGCGTTTGATATCTGGGAGCCAGATGAATGCTAAAGTCCTTTTTAGCTTTCACATTTCACAAGTTCATGAGAATAGGCTGGCTATGATACAATGCTACCTGAGCCTTCTTTTAAAATGCCCAGATGACACAATTTAATTAATCACACACTTTACTCAGAAGGATTGTACAATGTGCATTTACAAAGCTTCTCTCCGAGATTATTTTTTAACCTTAAGACATGATCGCAAATTATGTGTTGTAATGGAACAAAACAAATTCTCACCTCCTCCTGCTGGATAAGGTTTCTTCATGTTCTACATGAGCAACTTTTAATACTCTCTTGTCAATAAACAGATCTTCGGGATAATAAGCTGATCTATATTGCCGCTGCTGAGAATGGGCACAGAGCTTGCCAATCTGAAAAAGAAGTGCAATGTCACTGTAGGATGCTTCCACCAACATGAGAGTAGAAATCACACTTGCAATATTTCCCAACTGCTCCCACAATTCCTTTTCTTTGGGCCCCACTCCCAGAAGAATCCCAGGAAAAGTGAAAGCTCATAATTCAATGGGAAAAGATGGCTCAACAGGCTTCAATGCTTAGTAAGGAGCAGAGATATGGTGGAGAGAGCCCTTGAGTTGGACTGACAGGATATGAGTTCAAATTCCAGGGTTAAGAATTACTAGCTGGGTAATTATGAGTGTGTCCCTTCCCCTCTCTGGGCATCAGTAACCTCACTCAGAAAGCAAGAGGCTTGGGTCAGGTAATTTCTAAGGTTCTTTCTAGCTTGAAATTGATCATCCCATGATACTACCAATGATGTAACAGCACAGGTTTCTGAGGACACCACTCCACAACTGCCCTATTCAAGGAGACCTAAGAATTTTCCACAGGTAAGAGGGCATTTCAAGGACCTTGTACATGGGACAGATGAGATGGATACCTTTCCATGGTACTTTCTGTTTGGAAGTGTGGAGAATTCACCAAACAATATATCTACATTTTGGAAGAAATGGAGGTGTTGGGGGGACCCTATCAATATAATCATATTTCATAACTGACAAACAGCTTCCACACCTTACCTCATTCAAACATTATGCCAGCCCTGATGATGAGGTTAAAAAAAGACAGGCAATAATCTTGATTTTTCAGATAAAGACAATCAACTCAGAGGGGTCAAGTACATTCCCTAAGGTTGAAATCCTCAAATTCACAGCCTCTGACTTGGAGTCCAGTGCTCTTCCTCCCACTTAGCACGACGGAAACAACTCACCCACCTGCAGAGCACTCACAATTCTTACAAGTCTATTTTTGGTATAAGATTTATGCTAGAGCATTAACAACAACGTTAATGCAATAGCTCACTGGGCTTTTCTAAAAATGCCTTAGGGAGAAGGGAAATCATCAGCCTATGAGCTGCCCAAACCCTCAGCTCTGAATCATCTATTACTGGAGAAATCCCAGTGCTGACAGGTGAAAATGCTACCTGGGTGAAAATCTCTTATGTATGAGAGATCCTAGCTCACTCACTTCTGAACCTTAGATCCACCCTCCCACAGAGGTATCAAAAGAAGGGAAAATAATTTTGTGACATCAAAATACTTTGGGGGGTTAGTTTAAATGGGGGCAAGAAAGATAAAGAGTGAACAACAAGGGGGAAATAAAGGAGAAAGAATGAATACATGAAAAGCATTTACAAAACACTATATGCAAAGTACTAGGATACAAATAAAAAATTGAGTCATTCCCCTACCCTGAAGGAACTTTCATTCTAATAGGAGGAGACGACACATAGGACAATGGTGACCAGGGAAGGGAGTTTTGGTCTGTGAAATTATGGGGATGGTGAATAGGGTCAAAGGAAAATCAATTGGCACTACCCTTTCCAGAAGCAATGGTAGCAGAGGTAAAGGGTAATCAGTACATGTGGCAAAAGAGTACATAGCAAGAGAGCAACCAGGGTAAATAATGATAGGATGTGAAGTATGGTGGTCCAGGGTCATGTGAGTTTGCCTCTCTCCCTCACCAATCAGAACAGTTCAGGCTCAGGGTAAGATTCCAAAGCTGAGTGTATTAACTCCTCTAGCGCATGGTCTCTAGAGATCAAGTGGTCTGCAACATGTAATGAAAACATGCAGGAAAGAAGACAAGACGCCCATGGTGGGATATGGAAGAAGAAAAGAAAAAGAAGAGAGATGAGGAAAGAGGAGATAAAGGGTAAAGGGAAGGAAGTGTGGAATCTTACATCAGAGCCTCCTGGTTTCAAGTTCAGCAATCTTTCATTTGGTAGTAATTCTATCTTAGTTTTCAGAAGATAGGCAAGTTAAGGTTCTGATGCTTTGCCTGAACTGTTGTAACAACCTCCTAATTGGTCTCCATGCCTCCAATTTATGCCATTTCCAAACCATTCTCCATACATACCCCAAAATAAATTTCTCAAGGCTGACTATATAGCTACTGAGACAGCCAGTTGGTGTAGTGAACCAAGCACTAGACCTGGAGTCAGAAAAACCTGAGTTCAAATCCAGCATCAGACACTTAATAGCTATGGGAATGCAAGTCACCTAATCTCTGTTTACCTTAGGTTTCTCAATTGTTAAACTGGGGCAATAACAGCATGAAAGAAAGCATCAAATGAGATAATATTTGTAAAAAGCACAATCGTCCTCCTCCCCATCACTCCCTTGGGCCACACATCATTTTACTTACCCCACCAAAATCTCAACCTAGTGCCTAGTACATGGTACATAGTAGGTGCTTTATAAACTTATTACTTTCTCTTTCCCCCCACCCCAGTCCCCAAACCATCTGTGGGTCTCCATTACTTCTAGGAAAAATTTCTTAGTCTAACATTTAAGGCCCTCTCAATCTCTCCAATCTCCTCTCCAGACTAATTTCAAACTATTCCCCTTTAGATACTATACTTGAGCCCAACTGGACCATACTTCCTATTCCCTGAATATGAAAGCTTCTACCTCCATGGATTTGCACAGCATGTCCACCATGCCTGGAATACACTGCTCCTTCCTTCTGCTTTTTGGAATCCTTAAGATCCCTCAAAACTCAGCTTGTGTACCACCATCTCTGTGCAGCCTTCCTTGACCTCCCCAGTTGTAAATCATTTCTTCATCAAATTTTCCTAGCACATTTGGATCAGTCTCTCCTTTACTCTACATTACAACCATAACATCCATTGAAGAATGCAAATTCACCGAAGACAGAGGCAATGTGATTTGTTTTGGTCCCCCCAGTCCATAGGATAGTAACATGCATACAGTATATGACACATCTATCTGATAAACTTCATATGTGGTGACCACTGAGCTAGTGACTGTAAGAGATACACAGTTCGCATAAGACCTGGCCTTTACTCATGAAGCTCACAATCTAGTAAGGTCATTAGCATAATATCTAAAATAGCAAACATTTATACAGCACCTTAACATTTGCAAAGTGCTTTAAAAGATCTCATTTGATCCTCACAACAATACTTCAAGGTAATTATGCCAGGGCCACACAGCTAGTAAGGATGTGAGGCAAGACTGGAACACAGCTCTTCTTGACTCTAGGTCTAGTGCCCTAGCAACCTACTATGGCTCCCAGTTGCTTCCACAGAAAGCACATCATGATGTTATTCATCCTACAACAGTGCTCCTTGTCGCTCCCTTGGTCCACACATCATTTTACTCTGCGCCCGCCTCCCCCCAGATATCTCAACCAAGAAAATCCTGAGTCATTGGACATCATAGAATGAATCTCAAATGGGTGATGTGGAATCAGTCCCAGACTCAATTTGTTAAAATCTCATTCTGGTTCTCCACAAGAGGCTGAGAAACATAGGATCTCCATTCTCACCCCAATGCTGCTACTGTGAAAGACTGGGCAGAGTTTTGCCTTCCCTCAGCCTCCATTTTCTCTCTGAGCTAGGTGGCGCAGTGGATAGAGTGCCAGGCCTGGAGCCAGGAGGACTTCTCTTCCTGAGTTCAAATCTGACCTCAAACACCTACTAGCTGTGGAACCCTGGACAAGTCACTTGCCTCAGTTTCTTCATCTGTAAAATGAGCTGGAGAAGGAAATGGCAAACCACTCCAGTATCTTTGCCAAGGAAAACCTCAAATGGGATCATGAAAAATCAGACATGACTGAAAAGTGACTGAACAACAATAATGCAAGGTATGTATGTGTATATGTATATATATATATATATACATATATATATGTGCATGATATATTATGTAATAACAGATAATATAAAATAGAACATCATATATCATATTCATATATATATATATACATATAAAATAATTCAGTTAAATTCAAGAAAAACCTCTATTAAGCTTCCACTGTGGGGTAAGCACTGTGCTAGACACCAGAAGAGGTATTAAGTTTGTTTCAGAGACATCCCCTTCCCTCCTGGCAGGGTCATGCATGCTCAGATAAATAGCACATAATATCACCATAAGGTCAAAAGAGAATTGCAAAACCATGCACTGTATAAGATCAGAGGGAGAAAGGGTGCTATCAACTGGAGGAGTCTAAGATGGGTAATCAAGGAAAAGCTCCTGGAGGAGGTGTAATTGAGTTACCCTTTAAAGGATGGGTTCAAATCAAGAGAAGAGGAGATCAATACAGAAAGAGGCTACCGCTTAGGCAAAATCAGGGAGGCAGAAAAGTCCAGGGCACATTCACAAATTCAGTGGTTGCAGCAGAGAATACATGTAGAATGGTCTGGAATAAGCTAGAAATGTAAGGTGGTAACCATGTTGTAGAGGCCTGGAATGCCAGGTAAACTTATATCAACTTTATATCTGTTATATTTTATTATAAATTCTATTTCTTATATATCCTATTTTAGACAATAGAGAGCCATTTAAGGCATTAGTTAGGAGAGTGAGAGAATCAGATCTAGGCATAAAGATAAGTCTGGCAGCAATACTGAAGATGAATTAGAAAGGAGTACATGGTGGCCAGAAGACCAGCTGCAAACCAAATGTGATAGGGTCAGCATTAGGATAAAAAAATTAAAATAACGAGCATTTATATAGCACTTTCAGGTTGTCCAAGCACTGTACACGTTATCTCCTATAATCTTTCCCCCTCAACCCTGGGAGGTAGGCGCTATTGTCATTCCCATTTTGCAGATGAGGAACCTGAGGCACACAAACGTGCCCAGGGTCACAAAGCTAGTAAGAGTCTGAGGAAAGATTTAAAGTTGAGTCTTCTGGACTCCAAGTCTAGCATTATTACCCACTGCATCACCTAGCAACCTCCTAATGTGAGTTACATAGAATATGTGTTATTATTATCATTGCCACTTTATAGATGGGATAACTGAGTGGTAATGTACTGTACTAGAGTGGTAGCCATGGGAACAGAGAGAAGGGGAGAGATAGGAAAGATAATGGGAAGGTAAAAGTGGCAGAGCTTGGCAAAGGATCGGACATAAGGAGTCACGTGAGAGGGAAGGGTCAGATGGGAAGCTAGCCCAAGGTGGCTAAATGCTGGGAGCCCTGATGGAAGAGCTCAAGCAAGAAGGACAGGCAGGGTTAGCTGGAGAAAGTTCTGACGTGATTTCATGACTCTAGGAAAAGGGTGGGAAGTCAGACTCCTCCTCTATGCCTGACTCGTTCCTTTCATGTTTCTCCACTCTGTACTGGTGGTGTTTGGAGGCTCGTGGGTGAGGGATGGGCAGTATGCAGAAGAAGCCCTCACTGCCACTTGATTTGTGCTGCTATGGTACAACGGGAAGTCTAGTTCACTGCTTACTCCCCCTTTTTTCTGGGGTGAGTCAACAAGTGAGATTTGAAAACAGGGAAGGTGAGAGTCAGAAGCTACTTGGACTCACTTCACACATCTACTAAACAAAAACTCTAGCATTTTAGGGGCAAACATGGTAACAAAAAAAGGCAATTCTGACTTGGGACGACTGCCCTTCCTACCTGAAGTTTCTGAAAATAGAACCTGGGAAACCAAATGACCTGTTAGCTAACCAGAAACCAAGGAAATTCAAAACCTGGAAGGGTCTGAGAAGAGTAGGGTCTAAATCCTGGCTTTACTTATTCAGAGCTTTATGTTCAGAGATCTGTTGTTTCCCATTCCACAGTCAAAACTTGTTCCCCTATAAGATAAGGGCCAGATCTCAGACTTTGAAGGCCTCTGAGAGAGTCCATGCTCTACTCAATTGAGAAGAAAAGACCCTCTATAAGAAACCCAGAAAGTAGCCTCCAGTCTTTACCGAAATACTTTCAGTCTTCCTTCTATTTTCCATTAGCTCCAATTGTTAGGAAGTTTTCCTTCAGGATCAAGCTTAAATCTGCATGTCAGAAACTTCCACTCATAGCTCTTAGTCCTGCAGGTTGGGGCCAGGCTTTCCTTCATGTGACAGCCCTTCTAATACTGGAAGACAATTATCACACCCCTACCCCCTTCACTCTTCTATTTTCTCCAGGGCAAACCTTCAGCTCCTTCAACAGATCCTTTGGATGACATTATTTCCAGGCCTCTATCACTAGCCTAGTCATCTACCCACCTTATCAACATCTTTCCTAAGATGTGTATCCAGAGTTGAATACAATATTCCAGGTGTGTTTGATCGCTTCATTTCCCTGGTTCTGGATGCTATGACCGTCAAAGTGGTCTGAAAAAAATTAACTCTTTGATTAGTTATATCAAATTACTGACTTATATTGAGGTTGGAGCTCGCTAAAAACCCCAGATGATTTTCAGATGAATTCATATTTAGCCACCCCTAATCTTGTATTTACTAATCTGATTTTTTGAGAATCCAAGCACACATTGGCCCCTATCATCTGACATTATATTCATCTCAGTCCAACGCTCTAGACTTTTAAAGTCTTCTTGAATCTTGATTCCGTCATCCAATAGCATCTCACTTGCTAACTTTGCACCAGACACAAAACTCACTGGGTATTGATGATGACGATGATAGCAGCACGTGTATAGCATGTTAGGTTTTGCAAACCACTGTACAAATTTTTTTCCATTTTATTCTCAGAACAACCCTGGGATGAAGGTACTATTCTCATTTTACAGAGAAGGAAACTGAGGCATACACAGGTTGAGTGACTTGCCCACACTCGCACAGCTAGCAAGTGTCTGAGGCTAGATTTAAACTGATTGACTTGATTAGGTTTTGATCTTGGGTGACTAAGAGAATGGTGGCACCCTCAAAAGTAACAGGAAAGTAGGGAAGGTTTGGGGAGAAATAATAATAATGATAGCACCTCATTTTGTCCTCACAACAACCCTGGGAAGTAGGCACATTATTATCCCCATTTTCCAGAGGAGGAAACTGAGGCAGACACAGGTTGAGTGACTTGCCCACACTCACACAGCCAGCAAGTGTCTGGGGCTAGATTTAAACTGACTGACTTGACAGTTTTTGACCTTGGGTCACTAGGAGAATGGCGGTACCCTGGACAGTAACAGGAAAGTGAGAAAGGCTTGTTTTTAGCATCTAGCCCAGCCTGCAGAGGAATAATCAAGGCAGGAAACCCAGAGCAAAGGGGAGCCTACAGTTCTGCAATTATGAGCCAACAGAGCTTCCCAGCTGGCTGATAAGGGCAGAGGCCAAGAGTAGTCTATTCTTACACAGATCCAAAGCCAGGTCAGGGTTGGCGAAAGGCGGGGGGCATGGTGCGGGGCAGGCAACATCAATCAGATGTTACCCTGGATCAGATCCCTTTCAGAGCCCCAAAGGTTTTCAAGCCTCTAGCCTGTCCCTGATAGCCTGGAAGGCTGCAACACTCAATATCCCAAGAAAGCGGCAACAGGACCAGCCCAGACCTTCCCTTCAGAAATGAACAGAGCCTGAGCTTAACATTAAGTGCAAGGGCTGGAAGTAGGCTGAATGAATGAACAAACAAAAAGAGAACCCTAATATAATAAACTATTTTGGTGATAGGAACGCTCAGAAAACAAAGGCAGAAAAAAAATGAATACAAAATATTTACAAGAAAAGTCTTAGAGAAGAAGACAGTTGGGTATAAACTCAGCTGGAATTTCTAATGAAAGAAAGCAAGAGTAGAAAAAAGGAGTTAGAAATGCTTTTATAAATGGAATGAGAGTGCTTGAGGAACAACTTGGAAGAGAAATGAGAGCTATAGAAAAATGAATTGGAAAAGGAATTAACAGCTTGGCACAAGAGGTATAAATCCTTGCCCAACCAACAAACTCCCTGAAAATCTGAATAGACTAAATAGAAGCCAATGATGCCATAAGAACAAGAAATATTTAAAAACAAAGCCAGAAGACTGAAAAAAATAGAAGGTATAAGGTGTCTCATAGCAAAAACAACTGACCTGGAAAACAGATCAAGGAGAAAAAAATGAAGAATCATTTGACTCTCTAAACACCATAACCACAAAAGGAGCCTAGATATCTTATTTCAAGAAATCTTCAAAGAAAACTTTGCAGATCTCTTAGAACCAGAGAGCAAAGTAGAAATAGAAAGAATCCACCAATCAAGAGAATCCTCCTGAAAGAAAATCCTAAATGAAAACTCCCAGGAACATTATGGTCAAAACCCAGAGCTTCTAGGTCAAGTAGTCAGAAAGAAAGAAAATTCAGGTATTGAGAAATCCCAGACAATTTAGCAGTCACCACTCTGAAGCAGCAAAGAACTTCGAAAACAAAATTCCAGAAGGCAAAGGATATGGGCTTACATCCAAGAATAATTTACCCAGCAAAAGTGAGTATAATACTTCAAGGGGAAAAAAAATGGATCTTTAATGAATAGGGAACTTCCAAGGATTCCTGATGAAAGGATCAGAGCTATAGAAAAACTGTAAAGTTCAAACATAGGAATGAAGAGAAAAGTTGAACATGAATGAACAGTGATTACTGAAAAAAACCAAGGCCAAACTGCTTATGGTCATATAGGAAGAGATGATCCATATGTCCCCTTTGAAACCTATCATTGTCAGGGTTGAGGGAGGGAGTCAAATTAGACAGGGTCTGGCAGTGGTGGTATTAGCTTCCGATCTTTAGGGGAAAAATGGCTAGAGAGAAGAAGAGAAATACATTGGGGGTAGGAGGGAAAAAAGAAAGGAAGGGTGGGGAAAATGATTTCATACACTCAGGGTGCACAAGTAGATATGTATACAAACAAGGAGAAGGAGTGCCTGACACTTAAACCTCATTTTCATCTGAAGTGGTCCAAAGAAAGAATACATACACACATGGGAAGGGAGAGAAGGGGGGGAGAGGAAGGAAGAGAGAGGGGGAGAGAGAGAGAGGGAGAGGAAGAGAGGGAGGAAGAGAGGGAGGGAGGGAGGAAGGGAGGGAGAGAGAGAGATATGGGGGGGTACAAAAATTCATTTCCCACAACAGTTAAATAGGGAGGGGGAATTAGAAGGAGAGTAGATTAAAGGAGGGATTAGTCCTAAGCAAAACAAACTGGAAGGATGTTTAAAAATACTTATAACTCTTTTTGAGGTGGCAAAGAATGGGAATCTGAAGGAGTGTCCACGAACTGGGGCATGGCTGAACAAGTTAAAATATATAACTGTGATGGAATGGTATTATACTGAACTCTTCTCAACATAATGACAAATCAGGATTTCAGAGCACTAATGATTTAATATTCTACCCATCTCCTGATAAAGAGGTGAAGGACTCAGAATGCAGAATGAGACCATTTTTGGGGGGATGTGGCCAATGTTGAAAATTATTTTGATTTACTATGTTTGTAATGTGTTTTGTTCTTCTTGTGTTCCCATTTGGGAGTTGGAAATGGGGTAGGAGGATGAGAAAGCAGATCCTGGCTGATTAAAACAAACAAAATGTTTCTTTCAAAAAGAAAATGAGAGGTCAGACAGGAATAGAGCCAAGAGAAAAAGTGTCACAAAAACCAAGAGGAAAGAGAAAATCCAGGAGAGAGTAATCAATCATATCAAATGTTGCAGAGAGGTCAAGAAGATTGAGAAAAGGCTATCAGCTTTGGCCACAAAGCATTGGAGGAGACTTGGCCATGTTGGTAGGTAGCAGGGTAGGAAGTAGTAGATAGGAAAAGATTGCATATTAGAAAGGGAAGAAATTATGTTGGGGGCTATCATGTCAGACAAGACAGGAGGGGACAAGACCAAGATTACACGGCTAGGAGTGGGCCTTGGCAAGGAAAACAACCAGCTCTTTCTTCACTGAAGAGGGGCAAAACGCAGTTCTGCATGAAGTTTGAGGGGGAAGGCTGTTACCAACTAGGAAAGCTAGGGAGGCTATCTGAGGTAGTCTAAGGAGGTGGAATTTGGCTTGGATTTTTAAGGATGAGAGGAAATTAAACATGTTAAGAAAGAGTGAGGGAGAGAGAAAATGTAGAGGCAAGGGAATAGGGTATATTCAGGGGGACCTTGAGTAATCCAGATTGTACATTGAAGGAAATAATATGAGATCATGTCTAGAAGGTAAGGATGGCAAGAGATTGTAAAGGACCGTGAATGACAGGGCCAGGGAGCTTGAACTCGTCAGTAAGCAATAGCGAACTTTTGAAGATTTCTGAGCAGAAGAATGATGGGAAGAGGTCTGTGCATAAGGACCATTATTCTGGAAGTGGGATGAAAGATGCATTGGAAAAGAAAGAAACTAGATTACATTCCAGGAATCCAAGCAAATCCTAAAGGGGACATATGCTAACTTGAGCAGCGGCCAGAGGAGCAGAGGAGGGATGGGAGATGGGGGGGGAGGGGCAGAATGAATGTGACACATGCTTAGAGAGGGAATGGATGGGGCTAGAGAGGCAGTAGAGGTAGGCTAGTGGTGACAAATTCAAATGGCACCAGATACCCTGCAGGCTGCAGAGTGATTTCACAAACTACAAGTCAGCATTATCTGTGTTGTATTATATTGTATCTATTTTGCTAAACATTTCCCAATTTTGTTAAAAATCTGCTTTGGAGCTACTGGAGAGTACTCTCAGTGGGACACCTTTGTAATGGTTATAAGCTGGATTCAAATCCTATCTCAGACACCAGTTGTGTGACCCAAAGACAAGTCATTTAATCTGTCTTAAGCCTCAGTTTCCTCATTTGTAAAATAGGGGTAATAACAGCACCTACCTCTTAGGGTGGTGGTGATGATGAAATGAATCAGTACTAAAACTACAGATAAAGTAACATGTCAAATGCTTTAAAGCCTGAAAGGGTTATATGAATGAACGCATGCCATCTTCATCATTGTCATCATTATTATTAACAGGTTGGATATGAGAGTTAAGGGAAAAACAAGGATGGTTGGTGGATATTCGCCTCTGTGATTCTGTTTGGCTTGAGGAATGTGACTCAGAAATGGCGAGTTTGCCTTCCCCAGAAGATCTGGGATGCTGCTGGGAGGGAGAGAAGGGCCTAGCTGCAAGAAAGAATTAGCTCCAGCCCACTCTCCAAGTGGATAATCTTCCCAGACCCCAACCCCTGGTAGCTCAGGGCTGAGGCTCCCCTGGTTGAACTCCAGCCAGTGGAATGGCATGGCTGAATCCTTTCTGCAGCTTGGGCCTCTGAAATCTTCCTTGGTGGGACTGGCTGTAATGAAGAGCTCACCTCCCCAGGACCAAGGGATTCCCAGGGAGTATATTTATGAGAGCAGAGGCCACTCTTGACCTATACTTGCTGTTTCAAATCCAGTACATAAAGAGCAGGAATTTTTTCCCACAGCATTCATAGTACCTTGAGCACTTTCATTCACAGTTGGAAAATTCCCCTTCCCATTGAAAGCCTGACCTTGGGACCCTTGCATTCTAATGGGGCCACGGCAAGACTTGAATACTTTTAGAAGAGGGCCTTGTAGCATACAGAATAGAGGGGAAATGAAGGGAAAGACAGGAAGATTAAGAACAAAAATCTGCTGCTGACTTGCTGGGTGACCTTGGGCCAGGCCCTTAACCTTTCTGAGCCCGTTTTCTCCTCAGTAAAATGAGTAGGCTGGGCTAGATGATCCCTAAGTCCCCTCTCCAGCTTTGACAGTCTCAGATTCTACAAAATGATGGCACAATCAGCATTTTATAATGCTGCAGCGATCTGAAGACTCCCCAAAAAGGGTGTGGAAAGCTTCCCATATCGCAAATGGGCCCTATTTGTGGTGGCTGGCAGGATCCCACCCCTCCCAATCAAATTTACATTCGATTTCAGGAAAAAGTTTCAAACAATGGCAGAGCTGTCCCAAAGGGAAATGAGCTGCTTTGGGAGCTGGGGGGGAGGGGGTTCCCCACAACTAGAAGTCTCCAAGCAGAGCCTACATGTCTGCTCACTGAGGGATATCATAATGGGGGATTTTTCTGGAGGGTGTGGCCTCTGAGAACCTTTCCTACTAGAAAATGCTGTGATTCCATGAAATCCATGGAATAACCCAAAGAGAACTGGTGCTAGAGTCAGAAGTGCTGGGCTGAAGTCCTTATGTACTAGCTTTGAGACCCTGGACAGGTCATTTCAGTTCTCTAGTCCTCTGTTTCCTCCTCTGTAAAACGGGAGCACTAATACTTTCACCACTTCCTCTGAGGGGAACTGGTAAGCTATTAAAGCTTACAGAAACAACAGATAATTTCACATACAGAACATCACAAATATTCTTTCCCGCCTCCTGTCCCTCCTCCTGACATCATCCCCCCCGTCCTGTGTGAGCTGTAGGTGAATGTTATGAGCTCTGTTTGAAAGCTAAGGGCTGAAAAGAGTGAATTTGAAAAAAAAAAAAAAAGGGATCTTTCCCTCCCCTTCCATTCTCTCTCCTCTTGTTTCTCATCCTCCTCAGCTTCTTCTGTCTCTTTTCCTCATCCTTTGCTTTTTCCTCCTTTCCCCTCCTCTCTCCTTTATCCTACCCTTCCTTCTCCATCTTAGCCTTTTTCTTCTCTTTTCTTTCTTGACCCCATCTTTTCTTTTCTCTCTTCTTCCCTTCCTTCCTTTCCCTCATTCACTCTATCCTTTCCCTTTTTCATACTTCTCTTTCTCCTTTCTTTCCTCCCATTTCTATTCCTTGAACCCTCCTTTCTTCCTCCTTTCGTTTCTCCTCCAGAGGTCCTTCTTCCTCTCTTCTAGTTGACTCACTCCTCCAAGAATAGGGATCTTGTGTTTTCCTGTCAATTCGATTCTGGAAAAACTCTTTCCTCTCTTGCTTCCGGCCTCCTGCCTTTCCCCTACCCTCAAAGTGGGAGCCATGTGTGTGGCAAGTTGTGTGCTATACTGTGGGGATCCTGTCTCCCCAACATTATGTCCTTAGGAGAAGGGCTCTACTATCCTCCAGCCAACTTTTCCCAAGTCTGAGTCTCCTTTCAGTAGGGAGAGGTGGGTTTTTTTGTATCTAGAGTCGGAACTCTGAAATTCTGGTGTCCCAACGTGATTTCACTTGTCCATTCTTTACAGCTTTATTGGAGAGCTGGAGCAGAGTTGCTGCATCTCAGAGCGCCCCTCAGAACTCACTTGCACACCATTCCTCTCTCATCCCCCATTCTGGGACAGGTCCAACGGGTCCTTCTCCAGGTGGAGCCTTGGAGGGCCTAGCCGGCACCATTACCTCCAACGAGTGGAGCTCTCCCACCTCCCCTGAGGGGAGCAACGTCTCCGAGGGCAGCGAGGCTTTGGACAAACCCATCGACAATGATGCAGAGGGCGTGTGGAGCCCTGACGTTGAGCAGATCTTCCAAGAGGCCCTTGCCATCTACCCACCCTGTGGCAGGTGCAAGATCATCTTATCAGATGAAGGCAAGATGTATGGCCAGAATGAGCTGATTGCTCACTATATTAAGCTCCGGATGGGGAAAACTCGAACCAGGAAGCAGGTATCTAGCCACATCCAGGTGCTGGCCCATTGTAAAGCCCGGGAGATCCAAGCCAAGTTAAAGGATCAGGCAGCTAAGGACAAAGCCCTGCAGAATATGGCTACCATGTCATCCGCTCACATCACCTCTGCTACAGCCTTCCACAATAAAATGGCCCTTACTCAGGGACCTGCCTACCTGGCCGTCTCAGGGTTTTGGCAAGAAACTTTGCCAGGCCAAGCTGGAACTTCTCATGATGTGAAACCTTTCTCTCAACAAACCTATGCTGTTCAGCCTCCGCTCCCTTTGCCAGGGTTTGAATCTCCTGCTGGATCTACCCTGTCACTGTCAACCCCTCCATGGCAAGGCTGAAGCGTGGCCAGCTCCAAGCTCTGGATGTTGGAGTTCTCTGCCTTCTTGGAGCAGCAGCAAAACCCAGACACATATAACAAGCACCTATTTGTACACATTGGCCAGTCCAGTCCCAGCTACAGTGACCCCTACCTCGAAGTGGTGAATATCCACCAGATCTATGACAAATTCCCTGATAAAAAGGGAGGACTAAAGGAACTCTTTGAACGAGGACCCTCAAATGCCTTCTTCCTTGTCAAATTCTGGGCTGACCTCAACACCAACATCGAGGACGAAGGCAGCTCTTTTTATGGTGTCTCCAGTCAGTATGAGAGTCCTGAGAATATGATCATCACCTGCTCCAAAGTCTGCTCCTTTGGCAAACAGGTTGTGGAGAAAGTAGAGACAGAGTACGCCCACTATGAAAATGGCCACTACTTGTACCGAATTCACCGATCTCCTCTCTGCAAATATATGATCAACTTCATCCATAAGCTAAAGCATCTGCCAGAGAAATACATGATGAACAGCGTATTGGAGGACTTCACTATTTTGCAGGTGGTGACCAACAGAGATACCCAGGAAACTTTACCATGTATTGCATACGTGTTTGAAGTATCTGCAAGTGAGCATGGAGCTCAACATCACATCTACCAGCTGGTGAAAGAATAAGAGACTTAGGGATGGAGGACAAGAAGAGCCAGGTTGTGTGTGTACAGGGAGAGCAGGGAGATCTGGCCTATGCCTGATGTTCAGAATCAAGAAGAGAACATTTCCCTCCCTTCCCAAAAGCAAACGTAATCCCCTAACCTGAAATAAATTCAAGATATTACATATTTTCAAAAAAAAAAGAAAAAAAATGGGACACAAGACTCACATCACAAAGGTCCTTTTCAGCATCTCTCCTAGTGAGCAGCACCAAATGCTGTGAGGCCCAAGTCTTATTAACAAATGCTTTATCCAGGAGTGGATTAGCCTAACCAAGTCTCAATAATAACAATAATAATAATGTCTTTCATTGACATAGCACTCTAAGAAACAGGGCTTTCCCCCCAGCAGCCCTGAGAAGTAGGTAGCATTAGAACTTCCATAGAACAGAAGATAAGATTCAAATTCATTTAAGTGACTTGCCCCTGGTCACAAAACTTGAAAGTCCCAAATCAGAGCTGAGATTTGAACCCAGGTCTTCAAAGTCTCCAGATCTGAGCCATTTCCACTATAAAAATATTGCCCTTTAGCCAGGTGCTAGGAGTTGAGGGTCAGGATTTGGTAGTGTCCTGAGTTGTCCAAAGGCCCCAGAGTCTAAGGGGAAGCTGAAGTCCTGCACATAACCAGAGGTGCACACATGTTAAATGGGCTAGCTCCCTCCCAATTCTGATCTTATTCTTGCCTTTCAAGAAATAAGACAAATAAGGCAGGCAGGCACACACTTTGACAGATCTCCAATCTCAACAATGGAGGCATTCCCTCTGCGGATTCAAAATAGAACCCATCATCACCTTCTAATCCTATGTGATTCTTGTCCAAGGTCTACCCAAAACCCCTTTACAGGAGCACTTCAACACTGATGGACACAAGCTGCAACATTCTCATTCTTTGCCATCCTTTGCCTTTGCTCTAACAACTAGTCTATCTCCTCCTCTGGCCATACAAATTCTTGATGTCTTTCATACTCTTCACGGTTGGGAATTTGATGAAGCCAGTGTAGGTGTGGCTCCACCAGCACCAACAGGGGGTGCACTTCTATAGAGGCAATAGTCCCATCTATTTGTCCAGCCCTAACCTCCAGAGTCAGATCTCTACCTGTCTATTGGACATCTCAAACCAAACCCAACATGTGAAAAAATGAACAGATTAGCCTTCCTTCCCCTCCGCAACTCTTCCTTTCTTCCTAACTTCCCTATTACTGTCAAGGATACAAACCAGGTGTCTCCCCTGCCTTTTCACTCTCTCACTACGACCCCCATATAATTAGTTGCTAAACGCACCTTATTCTACTTTTACAACATCCCTCCAAAATGTCTCCTTATCTCTTCTGACAAAATTACCACCCTAGCAGAGGTCCTTGTACCCAGACTGCTGCAATGGCCTGCTGATTGGTCCCCCTGCCTCAAGTTCCTTCCCATTCTGGTCTATCCTCCACTCTGCTGTCAAGCTGATCTTTCTAAAGCTCAGGTATGATCATAACATCTCCCCATTCCTGTTGTTGTTCAATCATTTCAGTCATACCTGACTCTTTGTGACCTCACGTGGGGTTTTCTTGGCAAAGACAATGGAGTGGTTGGCCATTTCCTTCTCCAGCTCATTTTACAGATGAGAAAACTGAGGCAAACAGGGTGAAGTGATTTACCCAGGATCACCTAACTAGTAAGTGTCTGAGGCTGGGTTAAACTCAGGTCTTCTTGACTCCAGACTTGGCACTTTACTATGCCACCTAGATGCCCCTCACTAATTTCTAGTGGCTTCTTATTACTTACAGCATCAAATATAAAAACTTCTGTTTGGCATTTTAAGCTCTTTATAACCTGGCCCTTTCCTACCTTTCCAGTCTTTTTACACAAGACACTCCCATGTCCCTGACTCCTTGCTGTTTCTGGAACAGGACATTCCACTTCTGGGCTTCATGTACTTTTCCTGGCTGTCCCTCATGCCTGGAACTTTCTCCCTCATCTTTGTCTCCTGGCTTCATATTTGCCAAAATTTCACCTTCTAGTTTTGATTTGGTTTCTTTCATGGTTTCTCCCATTCTTTTTAATTCTTCTATTCAACATGACTAATGTGAAAATGTGGTTTATAAGGATGTATGCGTAGAACCCATATAAGATCACAGGCCATCTGGGGAGGGAGGGGGAGAAAACTTAAGACTTATGGAAGTGATTGTTGAAAACTGAAAAAAAAATAATTTATTTTTTTAAAAAAATCCCACCTTCTAAAAGTGGCTTTTCCCTAGCCTCTTTAGTGCTAGTGCCTGCTCTTCACTGATTGTTTTCAGATTACATGGCTTGTTTGTACATAGCTGCATGTTGTCACCCCCATTAGACTGTAAGATCCTTGAAGGAAGGGATTGATTCTGTGGCCTTTATTTGTCTCTCCAATGGATAGCATGATGCCTGGCACACAGTACATAGCAACAGACTTAACCCAGTCTACATTCTAAGAACATTTATGGCAGCCTGCCTATGCCTACCCACATGCTTCTTCCACTGCTCTCTGGATCACTCACACTTTTGATTCTTGTGATCAAGTATTCCATGCCTTGCAAGCCATTGACTTGGGAGGGAAGATTACAGAGGATCTGTGATTTGCCAGCATGGGGAAAGATATGAGGATTCCCTCCACCAAGGCAAATGATAACTCATCAATGGTTTAGTAGGTAGGGCCTAGGCTGATGCCCAAGGTGCCAGGAAGGTTTGTAAGGTACAATTTGAGATTTAGAACTGGACGGGATAAAAGAGACCATTCAGTCTAATCCACTCATTTTACAGTTGAGAAAACTGAGACCTAGAAAGATTGGGTGACTTGTCCAAGGTCACTTAGATAATAAGTAGTAGAATCAGGATTTGACAACCAATGCAGTACTCATTTTAATGCACACCACTCTTGCCCAAGGTCATATAGCTACCAAATGTCAGAGGAGTCTGATCCCAGCTCTACTTAGGGCACTACCTGTGTCATCTTGGAAACATAACTTAACCCTTCTTGGCCTGAGTTTCTTCCCCTGAGAAATGAGTGGGTTGGACTAGATCAGGGGTTAACTTTTTTTTTTAACACCATGGACCCCCCCTTTGGAAGCCTGATGAAGCCTACAGGTCCCCTTCTCAGGGGACCTTTTAAATGCATAAAATTTATAGGGTAACAAGAGGAACCAATTATACTGAAATACAGTTACTGATTTTTTAAAATCACAGATTAAAGGTTAAGAACTTCTGAACTAGAAGATGGCTAAGTTTCTCCTGTTCATCAAATGGGAGATCTAGAATAGGAAGCAATCTCAGAAGTCATCAAGTACAAGCCTTTGATCTTTACCAGGCTGGAACATCATGAACAAAATCACTGAAGCCTGTACTTCCAGTTGTAAAATGGGGATAATGAACTAGTTCCTACCTCACAGGGCTGTTGATGGGCTAAAATGAGAATGTATGCTGCTTTTTAAACATATATATAAAATGCTACATTAGAAAGAAATGAGGGCAGCTAGGTAGCAGAGAAGAGTAGTGGACCCTGGACTCAGGAGGACCTGAGTTCAAATCCGACCTCAGACATTTGACACCTACTAGCTGTGTGACCCTAGGCAAGTCACTTAACCCCAATTGCCTCACCATCCCCCCTCCTAAAAAATAAAAATGGGAGAAGGGTGGTAGATGGGGAAATTGAGGCCCTCAAAGGGTAAAGTGACTTGTCCAGGCTCACACAACTAGTAAGTTTATGAGATGGAATTTGAACTCAAGTGTTACAAACTCCAAGTCAGAAGTTGAAACCAGGTCCAAAGCTATCCCTCAGATCACTATGGCAGATGGGACAGTTGTTTTTAAAAAAGATGTGCTCCAGAGGCAGAGAGCAGCCTGGGATCACTGAATGTGTGACACAATTTCCAAAAGGGCACACAGCCCACTGTTCTCCCCTTATTCAATTATGAGTCCAGTTCACTGTCCATCTACATTACCTGCTCATGACACGAAAGGGCTAATTCAACAGGCTACCCTTCCAACTGCATGCATTATAGTCTGAGCAATTAATACTCTTTCTTCACAGAATCACAGAGTTGGAGACCTCAGGGGTCATCTAGTTCAACCTCCATCTGAGCAGGAGGCCTTTTTGTAGCCTTCCCAACAAATGATCACCTGGCATAAATTTAGGCTGGACTAAAGTCACTCTGCTCAGAGACCACCAGTGATAAGGAACTCTTTACCTATCAAAGCAGCCCACTTCACTTTGAGACAGCTTTAATTTGTTAGAATTTTTGTCTGTTTAATGAACTGAAATCTGCCTCTTTGCAACATCCCCCACTGATCCTTTCATATGTTTCATTCTCCAGATTCAAAAGGCTTTTTTTTCTTTTTTTTTCCTGGTTTAGGAAACTGCCTACATACATCCTTCCTTGCTCTACCTGTTGTTAATTTCAACCTTTGGTTGCAAATCCACCTACACTAGTCCACTTCAGTTCATTATGAAGGGAAATGGGGTCCAGACACCATTATGCAATTCAGTGTAATTAAACCTTAAAAGTCTTAAAACAAAATACACATTGAAATTATATGCCACACAACATAAACTTTTTAATAGTAGTAACCGTGTCCATCGAACAATTCTACAGGTATAATAAAAATGCTAATATATGTTAATATTTAGTCTGTGGTTAATGTTTTGTCTTGCTAATTTCCCCAGGGTTTTTATTACTGATTTAAATCTGCCACACTACTCAGCTGATTGCTGGGCTCTCTACAAACTGCATGGAAGGATGGCAAATGAATACTGATGAACAGAAGGGAACAAACACTTGGCAGGCCAAGCCAGACTTGTTATATGCCTATGATCATTCTGGACATTTTCTTCCTAAGAGGAGCAAGGAAAGATGGTCTCAACGGTTTTTTTCCCCAGCAGAAAACATGCCCATGGGCATAAACCTAATTTAGAACCTGGTACTTTAAGAAGCCTGTCACTATTAATTAGTCAATGATTGATCTGGAGAGCAAGAAATGGTGATGAAATATACATCAGTCACCTACCTCCCCTTCTCCCCCACCCCAGGCATGTCCAATGGAGCCCATCACTAATTAGTTGACCAATAAAACAAAAACTCACTGATCAACTGGAATTTATTGACAAACAAGCTATTTCTAGTAATCAGGTGCATTCAGAGGCAGTGTGGTATATTGGAAATCAAGCTGGATTTGGAGCCAAAGAACCAAGTTTAAACCAAGACCTTTGTGTCCATGGGGATGTCATTTAACCACGTTGGCCCTCAATCAGCTGTAAAAATGAGAGGGTTGGACAAACTAACACTTAAGGTTCCTTTTAGCTCCAGATCTATGACTTTTCACACATTCCCCAGGGAAGGCAGCAAAGAGAGGAAGGTGTAGTGGATTTGGGGTCAAGAGATGTGTTTTTGAATCCCAGTTCTGACATGTTCCTTTTGTGTGTAACCTTAGGCAAATCACTTCCACGTTCACATCTTGAATATTCCCTTCTGCAAAATGGGGATGACAACACATGCACTAAGCACCTCACCAATGTGTCAGGAGGAAAATGCTTAGTAAACCTTGAAGCACTATAGAAATGGGAGCTACGGTTCATGGGATTGCCACTGTTGGTTATCACATTAATTATATGAAGCAATTCATTCCAGAAATTGTATCTGAAATCCAAGAAAAACTACTCTTTGTAGCCAGCATTTGGCACAGGAATACTGTATTCACTCAACAGTCAATTATCAAAAACTGAGGAACTAAAAACACTAGGAACTAAGAAGATAAACAAAGCCATCCTCATCATTTGGTCACTGCTACCAGAAATGACAGAAAGCTCATTCTTAATGAGTCGGGACTGAATGATGGTTTCAGACTTTGGAAAAATCACAGATTCTTTATAACATATAACTAGAGGTTGCAAAACTTTAGGGCTGACTGCATATCTAGAAAGACATGATTAAGTTTCCAAAATTATAATCAGAAGCTCACTATTCTTCCCAAAACTAACAGATGCCACACCTCCAATACTTAAAATACAGGGCTTTAAAAAATTCAACAAATCAACTGTACTGCAACTTGAGTATTTTCACAGATATAACTATCAACCAGATACAACAATGACCCCTCCCCAAATTAAAACCAACATATTTCGTAGATATTGCTGCATTGATCACTCCTAACCTCCAAACCATATGGAATGAAAAGTTCTCAAAATATAAAGACTTAGCAGAACAAATGCAAATGCTGTGGGAATCTGCAGAGGTTCATATGAACCACTCCTTGAACCATCCCTCCTTGTCTGACTTGTCTGCTGCTAGAACTGGCCTGAAGATGCTTTCATGGAGTCAACAGAGGAGAAGTCTGAATCCTCATGCTTTTAATTCAGTGACAAAAATCAATCATTTTTAAGATTTTAAAAAATCAATCATTTTGTACACTTGTGTGATAGTTCGCAAAATGCTGCACATCCAGAACAGTAGAATCATTTCCATCTGGCAAGAAGTTGAAGTTGAGTGGTGGTGGAGAAACTACATATGTGCAGTGTGTACAATGGTTAGAGAACTGTCCTCCGAGGCAAGATGGCTTCAAGGCCTGCCTCTGGAACATACTGGAACCTAGGAGGCCCTGGGCAGGTCCCCTAACTTCTCAGATCCCCGAAACTTTCTTTAAAGCAACTGTGTGAGGAATAATGAAAGTATTACCCTGATTTTACTGATAAGAAAATGGGCTCAGAGAGCTACATTGTTGCAGATCTCACAACTAGGAAGTGGCGATGTCAGGATACAAACCCAGAGGAGGCAGTGTTATGTCGTGGGGAAAGCACTGGATTTAAAGTCAGGAGACCTACGTTCCAGTCCAAGTTCCTTCACTTCTAGGCTGTGTGATCTTGGACAAGTCACTTAAACCGCTTCAAGCTTTGTTAACGTGGCATGCAGTGTAAATGAGATATGCAATATACTCCCTACTTCATGGGTCTGTGGAAAGGAAAGCATTTTGTAAAAACCTTAAAATGCTAGAGAGATGAGAGTGATGAGGCTACATAGATCATTACTAGGTAGAAGTATTGTTGCATGAACACTGATTCATGTTTCTGGTAGAGGCTGAACTAGATAATCTTTATTTCTCTTCCAACGGCTTTTAGGTGGCTCAGAAACACTGGCAGATCAAACACAGGTAGGGACAGTCTAGACTCCAGAATGTAGAGGCCATATCATATCAGATCTGTCCAGAGGAAGACTTGAGTGCAAATGAATCGGTCAGTTGTAATTGTTGTTCAGTCATATCCAACTCTACATGACCCCAATTACGGGTTTTCCTGGCAAAGATCCTGGAGGGTTTGCCATTTCTTTCTCCAGCTCATTTTACACATGAGGAAACTGAGACAAACAGGGCTAAGTGACTTGCCCATAGTAACACTGCTAGTAAGGATTTGGGGGCAGATTTGAACTAGGAAAATGAGTCTTCCTGACTCTAGAACTGGCACGCTATGCACTATGGCGCCACCTAGCTGCTCAACATTGGTAATCGAGGGAAGCAAGATTAGCATGTGTAGAGTGCTATGGTCTCTCAGTATCTCTTATACCTGCTCGTTACCTTCCCACCTGCCAGCATCTCTGTTGATCCTCTGCACCTGTGCCAAGGTAGGGCTGGGAGACCTTCCAGCTCTAAGATCCTATTATTCTAATAATAACTGACGTTTATACAGTGCTTCACAGTTTACAAAGCACTTTACACTTATGATTTCATTTGGTCCTCACAGCAACTCTAGGAGATAGGCAATAATAAAAATAAATCACAATTCTATTATTTTTTAGGGTACAAAATACTCTCCTTATCAACCCTCAGTAAAGTAGGTTGGACATGTGTCACTATTCCCATTTTATGTATTGGAACACTGTGGCTAAGAGATGGGAAATGATTTGCCTACACCCTCGCTACTAGTAGGGAGTTGAACTAGGACTGGAGTCGTGGTCTTCTGATTCAATGTACAGTGCTCAATCCATTCCACTCCACTTCCTGCTCAAAGACAAGGCTGATGGGAATTACCCAACATCCTACTGGTGAGCAAGCATCAGAGATAAGTCTCGAAACCAGGTTTGACTTAGAGTTCACTGTTCTTTCCATTTCCCTGCCCTGCTTCCCACATCACACTGTTAAGATCTTGCCTGCTCAGCCATCCTTGGCAATATAGTAATTTACAGTGAGTACTCAGTTACCTTCTCCCCCTGGCTTCACCCTAAAAAATAGGTCTCAGGAAATTATAACCTCCAGCACAGTATGACCAGAAGGTGGAAAGGAAGGAGTAATGGCAGCTTTCTGGTTATGAGCAAGGCCTCATGTTTCAAAACTATGGTCTCCAGCAAATTACATTGGCCAAATTGAGGAAGAAACTATCACAAAATGGGGTGGGGGAGACTATGGTTGTTGAGTAGTTGGGAACCAGCATGTGACTTGATGACTAGAAACATAAGGTGGGGCTTTAATATATCAGTCTTCTGGAGTCAAGCTTTCTGGTGGTAGAGCAATAGGGAAAAAAATGTCTGGTTCTGGAGTCAGAGAATCTGGGTTCATCTTTCATCTCAGAGCCTTATTTCCTGTGACCTTGGACAGACACTTAAACCTTTTGGGGTCTCAGTTTCCTCCTCTGGACTAGCTGGCCTATAAAGTCCTTTCCAGCTCTAAGTCTAGGGTCCTAGGATTGTCTAGGATTCTCAAGATTCAGGTTCATGTTCTGCTCTTCTTTGTTGCTGCATGGGAAGCCTAACTGGGTCTACAGCAGGTATTAGTTGGGAATTCTTTTTCCAGCCTCTTTTTGGGGAATGCATGTATGTTTCATATCTGTATGTTTCATATCTGCTACTGTTAAGGTATGAAAATGTGCCTGCTTCCATTCTTTGTAGAAGTGATGGGACTCTGAGTGTAGAATACTGCATAGAGTGTTAGATCTCAGTGATATACGACTCTCCATGACCCCATTGCCACTTCTTGGCAAAGATATTGGAGCAGTTTGCCATTTCCTTCTCTAGATCATTTTACAGATGAGGAAGCTGAGGCAAGCAAGCTGAAGTGACTTGTCTAGGGTCACATAGCTAGGAAGTGTCTGAGGCAGGATTTGAACTCAGGAAGATGAGTTTTCCTGACTTCAGGCTCAGCACTCTACCCAATGCAGTGCCATCTTGCTGCCCTGATGTATTCATTAGTTTTACTCAACTAGTTTTGCTTGGGAAATGAAGGAAACAAATTTATATATTTATCAATAAAAATTACTTTAAAGAGCTATATTCTCCAATTTTATTGGGTTTATATATACTTTATCGAACTAAGAATTTATAAGAATATCACATCCATGTACTTGATATTTCTCATTAAACTGTTTCCCCCCCTTCTCTCTCCCTCCTTTCCCCTCCTCCCCCTCCCACACACACACATACACATACATTCACTCACACACAGAATTATTTGTTTATTTAAAAGAGTCTGACCTGCCTGCTCCACTGGCTACCACTGGCAAAGATTTCTAGGTGAAAAGAGATTAACAGAATTGGGGGGAGGAGGGGTTGCAGCCTCATTAACAGATAATTGGTGGAACGATGCAGGTAGTCAGATAATTGGTGTTAAAATCAGGCCATTTCATTTAACAAACCCTACCTCCTACTACAAACTCACCTCCCAAATCACCTAGCCAGCATGTCACAGAGGATAATTTGTAAAGCAGGTTGAGCTCTGGAAGGAAATGTGGGCTGAGCATAAAGCATGGAGGAAACATTGCACTCCTCTGGGGCTTATCAACATCCCTGAGTGCCATTGGACTCCTGGGCTCTCTGTGGGGTGGGGAGGCACAGTGGTGACTCTGGGTTTCAGCCAGTGCTTGGCAGTGAAGCACCGGCTACAATCAACTAGCATTTATTAACTGTCTACTATGTTCCAAGCGCTGGACCGAGTGCTGAGAATACAGAGGAAGGTAAAAAAAAATCAGGTCTCTCAAGGAGCTCACAAGGTAAAGGGAGAGTTGACATGTAAACAATGTGATACAAATAAGACATACAAGGTAAATTGGGGATAATCTCAGAGTGAAGGGACTTTGACTAAGGAGACCTGGGAAAGGCTTCTTGTAGAAAATAGGACATTAAAAAAATTTTTTTTTGAAGTAGAATTTTAGCTGAGACTCAAAGGAAGTCAGGAGGCAGCTTGGCTGAGTTCTGGGCAGGAAAACCCAAGTTAAAAACCTAGCCTTTGACACTTACTGGCTGTGTGACCTTAAGCAAATCACTTAACTTCTGCTAGTCTTAGTTTCCTCAACTGTAAAAATGGGAATAACAACACCTACTTCCAAGGATTGTTGTGATATCTGTAAAGCACTGACCACATCGCCTTGCACATAGTAAGTACACTAAAAATGCTTATTCCCTTCTCCCCACCCCAGGAAGCAGAGATGACGAGGGAGAGAGTGACAGGCATGGGAGAAAGTCAGTAACAATGCGCAGAGAAAGGGGGTCTTGTAGGAATAATGCCAAAGAGGACAGCGTCCCAGAAAGTCAGAGAATATAAAGGGCATGGCTATTCTCTTAGTCCCTCAGGTTCACAACCTAGGAGTCATCCTGGATTCCTCATTCTCTCTCATGCCAGACATCCAAGTTGTTGCCAAGACCCATACATTTCACCTTGGCAACATTTCTCTAACATGCCCCCCTCCTCTCCTCTGACACTATCACCACTCTGGTGCAGACCTTCATCACCACACATCTTAATGACTGAAATATCATGCTAGCGGGTCTACCTGTCTCAAGTCTGTCCTTACTCCAATCCATTCTCCAGTTAGCCACTGAAATGATTTTCCTGAAGCACAGGTCCAATCATGTCATTTCACTAATCAGTAAACTCCAGTGGTTCCCCATTCAAAGCCATTCATAATCCATCCCCCTCCCACCTTTCCAGTCCTCTTACACTTTACTTCCTGACTTGCACTCTTCCATCCAATGACAATGGCCTCCTGGTCATTCCACAAACAAGACCCTCTATCTCTTGATTCCAGGCACTTTCTCTGGCTATCCTCCCTGCTACCTATGATGCTCTTCTTCCTCTACTTTTACCCCTGACCTCTCTGGCTTCCTTTAAGTCCCAACTAATATCCCACCTTCTACAGGAAACCTTTCTCAATCCCTCTTACTTCCAATGCCTTTCCCTCTATTAATAATCTCCTATTTCCTGTATAAAGCTTGTTTTGCATATATTTGTCTGCATATTGTTTCCCTAGGATTGTGAACTCCTGGAGTGTAGGGATGCTTTGTCTCTGTGCACTTCTAGTATTTAGCACAGTGCCTGACAGGTGTTTAATAAATGTTTACTGAATGAATGAATGTAGAAGAATGTAAAGAATGAGAAGACTGGAAAGGTAAGGTGGGATTATTATTATGAAGGACCTAAAAGTTACACAGAGGATTTTCTATTTGTTCCTGAAAGTAATAGGGAGCCATTGAAGTTGACCGACTAGGGAGGTGATGTGGTCAGACCTGTGCTTTGGGAAGATGATTTGGATAGTTCAACGGAAAATGAGCTAGAGTAGGGAGAAACTTGAGGCAGACCCAGCCTGCCAGCAAAGAAGGAGTCAATTACAAAGTAAAATCAAATGCCCTCATCCCAAGGCAGGATATGGGTGACTCAGAGAGAGATGGAAGGTTCAGAAGATGGAGGGTGTGAGAAAGAAAGGAGCTCCCAGAAATGCCAAGAGAGTAGCCACCATGCCACATCAACATGGTGCCCACGAGTGTCTTTGCATCCAGCCTTTAACTCGAACCATCTCAAAGTCCAAGGTGAGTTTCACACATTCAGACAAGAACAATGAAGTTCCAGTCAGCAGCGCCCTGTCAAGAAAGGGAAATGGGGGTGGGGGGAAGGAGCCAATATAGCAGAATAGAAGGACAGACTTGTAGAAGTTCTCCCACCACAGCCCACAAAATACCTGTAAAAAAATGACTCTAAATATATTCTAGAGCAGCAGAAGCCACAAAACAACAGAGTTAAAGAGATTTCCAGACCAAGACAGCCTGGAAGGCTGACAGGAAAGGTCTATCATACCGGTCTTGGAGAAGAGCACAGCCCACAGAGGAACTAGGATTAAAAGCAAGAATCACTTACCCAGCCAAACTGAGTATAATACTTCAGGGGAAAAAAATGAAATTTCACTCAATGAAATAGAAAACTTTCAAGCATTTTTGATGAAAAGACCAGAACTGAATAGAAAATTTGACTTTCAAACACATGAATCAAGAGAAGCATAAAAAGGTAAACAGGAAAGAGAAATCATAAGGGACTTACAAAGTAGAACTGTTTACATTCCTACATGGAGAGATATTTGTAATTCTTGAAACTTTTCTCAGTATTTGGGTAGTGGGAGGGATTATAAACACACACACACACACACACACACATACATATAGACAGAGGACACAGGGTGAGTTAAACAGGAAGGGATGATATCTAAAAACTAAAATTAAGGGGTGAGAGCAATATATTGGGAGGAGAAAGGGAGAAATGGAATGGGGCAAATTATCTCATAAAAGAAGCAAGAAAAAACTTTTTCAATGAAGGGGAAAACAGGGGAGGTGAGAAGGAAAAAGTGAAGCTTACCCTCATCATATTTGGCTTAAGGAGGGAATAATATGCATACTCAATTTGGTATGAAAGTCTATCTTACACTATAGGAAAGTAGGGGAGAAGGGGACAAATGGGGTGGGGGATGATAGAAGGGAGGACAAATGGGAGGAGGGAGTAATTAGACGTAAACACTTTAGGGGAGGGACAAGGTCAAAAGAGAGAATAGAATGAATGGGGGGCAAGATAGAATGGAGGGAAATACTACAACATGACTATTATGGAAGTCTTTTGAAAGACTATACATATGTAGCTTATATTGAATTGCTTGCCTTCTCAGTGGGGATAGGTGAGGAGGGAGGAAGGGAGAGAAGTTGGAACTGAAAGTTTTAGGAACGGATGTTGAGAATTGTTTTTGCATGCAACTGGAAAATAAGAAATATAGGTAATGGGGTATAGAAATCTATCTTGCCCTACAAGTGAGAAGATGGGGATAATGGAAGGGAAGGGTGTGATAGAAGGGAGGGCAGATTGGGATAAAGCAGTGATCAGAATGCATGGTGTTTTGGGGTGGTAGGAGGGGAGAGATGGAGAGAAAATTTGGAACTCAAAATCTTGTGAAAATGAGTGTTGAAAACTAAAAATAAATAAATTTTTAAAAAATAACAAAGAAAGAGAAACAGAGAAACTAGAATGCTATGTGTCCTGTGGAAACACCCACACAGTAAGGAAAAATGAATTACCTTACTCTGAATTTATTTTCCTTTAGAAAATTTTGATTAATTGACAAATCAACCAACCCTTCCAAACCATCACTATGTTATACTGAGGGTGTAACAAGAGCAAAATTGTGTATGGATCAACCTACTTGCAATGTCTGCATCTTCTGCTTCACCAAACAACTTGCAGCTGAACTATTCAACATTGACTTGTTCTCCTGTTTTATCCCCTCTCCATACTTTGTTCATGATGTGTCCCATGTCTGGCACTCGTCTACTCCATGCTTGTTCCTCCCTCCTCCATCTCTATTTATTGAAGCCCCTCCCTTCCTTTAAAGTAACAGCTCAGGGGCCACCAGATCCCTGAAGCCTTCCCCTAACATGCCCAACTCAAAGTGACCTCCCCTCCTAAACTTACAGTCTGAGTCACTGCTTTGTATCTCTCTTCCTCTTCCTTGTCTCACAACTCATCAAGCATTTAAGCAGCAAAGATAGAAAACCAAGCATTTTACACAATCATTTTCCTGGATTACAGTAAACTTTAAGTTCCCTGAGGCCAAGGTTCGTGTTGCATCTAAATCTATGTCCCTAGGGATGTGTGGGGTGTTGAGGAGGACTAGCACCTCTAGTATGAGGGCTGCAGAGTCCTTTTCAGGGCTGCTCATTCACCTTTGGTGTCTGCCTTCACCCAACTCTCACCTATGGCTCCAAGGAACTATAGCCTTTATAGCAGCCACACTTCAGTAAACTGAGAGACAAGCTAAACTCGATGGAGGGTAACCAAGAGGCCTCAGACTGGACAGTGAGTTAGAGAGATGTCTACCCCAAGCAAGTCAAGACTTTCCCTGGTGGAATGGGTGAATGAAAACAATTTATCGCAACAGGCATGAAGGTGGGTAAAGTAGGAGCTTTGGAGGGCTTACAGCTTGGTCATACATGGAACATGCCAAGGGCATCCCCTGCACCCTGGGCCATCGCCAGTCATCCTGATTTTTTGTTTTGCCACTGGACTTTAATGACTCAGGAAAAGAGAGTGAGGTTGATGACTTCGCTCAACTCTACCTCACTTAAATCCAATTCATGGCAAGTCAAGATATGACCCATGATGTCAAAGGTCCTCTTCAAAAATGAAGGACAAACAACAATGACAGCTATGTCTCCAGCACAGTAAAGAAAAAATACACATGATCTCATTTTCATCTCTTCAGTCCTTCTCCCAAATATCACCTCATGAATTACGGTCAAATTTGGAGACAAAAGACCTGGGTTCAAATTCTGACTCTGCCACTCACTCAATGGGTACACATAGGCCAGTAAGTCATTAAAGTTCTTTGAGCCTCAGTTTCCTCAGCTGTAAAATGAGGGGGTTGAACCAGATGCCTCTAAGGGTCTTCTAGCCCCATCATTCTATCAGGTTATGATCCTCTGTGTTACAGTTGTCTTTGCCGGCATCATAGGCCCTTACTCGACTCTCAGCTTCACAGAACTTCCAGAGACTTGGTCTTATCTTTCTCGCTTTGTGTCTAGTCGAGCACCAGGCACAGGCCTCTATGCATACCAGGTGCTTTGAAAATATTTGTGGGATCAATGAACAGCAGTAGTTTGCATTCACGTTCTCAATGCCCATGTCTTAGGCCCATTCCCTAGGAGAGTAAGGCCAGTGTTTTTTGTTTCAGTTCCAAGTAGAGTGCTCTCCATATGGTAGTACATCATGAATAGCTGTTGAATTTGCTAAGTGAAATCAGGTCATATCACTGCTATTATCCTCTTCAACTTGTTTGTCTGCATTTTTCTAACGCACAGCTTAGTGCCTCCACCTCCCCACCAGAAACTGTTAATATGTGTATGGAGGGGAAAACTCTTGTTTCTAGTCAAATGTCAACAGCTCAGGGACTAAGGCACAGACCTGCAAATAGGGCATTCTGACCACCTCTCCCTGGGCAAGCTCTGATGAGGGAGCCCCAGGTACCAGGGCCACCAAGGAAAGCAAATCCCAACACAGTTTTAGAATGTAGTGCTGAATTTGGAATCAGAGCACCTGGGTGTGAATCCCAGTTCTGCTAATGACTAGCTACATGGCCTCGGGCAAACGTTTTCCTGTCTAGAAGCCTGGATTTCCTCACCTAGTAAATGAGGGGATTGGGTTAGATTCCGGTGAGGAACCTGGGTTAGGTGATCATTAATGACACTTTCAGATCAAAATCCGATGATTCCCCTTCTAGCTAAAATATCTAATGACAATCCCCACCCCCAGTACCCTGGTCTTAGTTTCCTTTTTCCTTTCTACAATTTCTTCTTGACCCATCAAAAAAAAAATCTACTCTCTACAGGAGAATCCAAAAGGTTGAGGGCAGTGGAAAGAGCACAGGCTCTGGACTTCTAAGGCCTAGGTTCAAAGCCTACCTCTGACACTCACTGTTTGTGTGAATTTAGACAAGTCACTTTTCTTCTATGATTTTCTGTGCTTCCCTCTGTGAAATAAAGGGATTGGATTGGATGACTTCTGAGGTCTCTTCTAGCTCTAGATCCTGATACTGGGAGGAAGTAAAGATTGCCTTTTTCTTTTCCTTTATAGTTTTATTTATTTTTAAATTTAGACACTCATTTCCACAAAATTTTGAGTTCCAATTTTTCTCCCCATCTCTCCCCTCCCCATAACACCTTGCATTTTGATTACCCCTTTCCTCAACGTGAGCTCCTTTCTATCACACCCCACCCCCTTCCCTTATCTCCATCTTCTCTCTTTTCTTGTAGGGCAAGATAGATTTCTATACCTCATTACCTGTATTTCTTATCTCCCAGTTATATGCAATAACAATTCTCAACATTCATTTCGGCGGAGCCAAGATGGCGGAGTGAAAGCAACTACTCACCTAAGCTCCTGGAAAAACTCCTCTGGATATCTCCGGGGGGAGAGTCTGACCAGACTTTGGAGGTGAAGAATCCAGTGGGTGACGGACTTTGACGGATTCGGAGCCCAGGTTGGACTGGAGGGTCCACGGGAGGGATCTGTTCCGCGGGGGTAAGACCCCAGCGCACAGCGCAGCGCGGTCGGCGCGGCAGGGTGGAGGGGACCTGAGGGGCCCGAGAGTGGCGGGCGAGACCAGCGGAGCAGGAGATAAGACAGGCCGAGCCGATGAGAGCCACTGAGCGCCAGATATCAGCGCAGCAGCCCTTGAAACCTTCAGCCTGAAGACTGGACTTCGGTGGGTTAACTACTTGAACTTCCAGGAGCTGGGATGGCGGAGTGATCAGTAAGTGCTCTCTTCTCCCCCCTGATGACCGTGAGAGAACCATAAAATTCTTCCCCAGATTAATCCTGGATCAGCGGGAACAGCAGAAGGGGGCGGGTGGTCTCATAACACCAGAGGCTGGAAAAGTGGCAAGGAGGGATTCTTCCTACTGTGGCGGAGGCGATCTGGAGGGACAGACAACCCAGGGCAGAGAAAATTCGCACTGAGACCCAGGCAAGCCTCAGCGCCGGGAGACGAGCCCCAGGAGGGGCAGGAACATGCATTAGCTTCTAGGCGTGCCCCAGCCCTCCAGGGGAAAAGGGAAGACAATAGGGAAGCTGGGATCACCATCCCCTGACCTTGCCTTTGCCTCAAGTCAGCTGAGGAGATCTCCTGAGACCAGACCACCCCTCCCACACACCTAACAAGCTAACCCCAGGGTTGATCTGGGAAACAACAACAACAAAAAAAAGCCTGCTTTTAGCCTAGACACACATCAACTCAACTTAAAAGATCTGTATCTTCTGACTGAAAGAACCAAAAGCTACAACACTCAGCCAACATCATGAATCGGAAAAAGCAGACGAAAAGTGAAAAAACCATAGAATCTTTCTATGGGGATAAGGACCAAAACACACAAACACCAAAGAGGTCAGAGCTGAGACTGTACTTCCATCTGAAACCTCAGATGGGACTATGAATTTCTCGCAAGCACAACTAGATTACCTGGAACATCTGAAGAAGGATATAAAAGAAAAACTGGCCAATGATTTTAAAATTATAAAAAAAGAATTCACTGATGAGAACATCACTCTGAAAAAGAAAATTGAAGAAATGGAAAAGGAAGTTCAAAAATTAACTGGAGAGAATAATTCCCTAAAAGGAAGAGTTAATCAAACGGAAAAGGAAACCCAAAACCTAATTGGGAAAATTGATCAGATGGAAAAGGAAACCCAAAACCTAACTGGGAAAATCGGTCGAATGGAAAAAGAAGTACAAAAATTAAATGGAGAAAATAGGTCCTTAAAGGGAAAAATTGGTCAGATGGAAAAGGAGATGCAAAAGCTAACTGAAGAAAACAATACGATGAAGATTAGAATTGGGCAAGTAGAAACTAATGACTCAATGAGGCAACAAGAATCAGTCAAACAAAATCTAAAGAATGAAAAGACAGAAGAAAATGTAAAATATTTAATTGGAAAAACAACTGACCTGGAAAATAGATCCAGGAGAGAAAATTTAAGAATTATTGGCCTGCCAGAAACCCATGATGAAGAAAAGAGTCTGGATAATATCTTCCAGGAAATCATCAAGGAAAACTGCCCAGAAGTACTAGACTCAGAGGGCAAAATAGTCATCGAAAGAATCCACCGTTCCCCTCCCGAAAGGGATCCCAAACTCAAAACCCCAAGAAATATAGTTGCCAAATTCCAGAGCTATCAAGTGAAGGAGAAAATACTACAACCAGCCAGAAAGAAACAATTCAAATATCAAGGACACACAGTCAGGATCACACAGGACCTTGCAGCTTCTACATTAAAAGATCGAAAGAATTGGAACCCAATATTCCATAAGGCAAAGGAGTTGGGACTTCAACCAAGGATCAACTACCCAGCAAAGTTCAGCATAACATTTCAGGCAAGGAGAAAGTCATTCAACGAAATAAGGGATTTCCAGAGCTTCCTGACCAAAACACCAGAACTCAATAGACAATTTGATCTTCAAATGCAGGTCTCCAGAGAATCATAAAAAGGTAAACAGAGGGGAAAAAACAAAAACAAAAACTTGCTACTCAATTAGGGCAAACTGTTTACCCCCTATAAGGGAAGATGATACCTGTTAATCTTGAGAACTGTGCAGCTATTATGATAAAAGGGATATATGTAGAGGGAACGGGCATAAAGTAAATGATGTCATGTCAAAAATATGATTTAAGTATGAGAAGGGAATGTAATAGGAGGTGTGGAAAGGGGGAAGCAGAAAATGGCAAATTATATCACAGGAAGAAGTACAAAACTATAGTAGAGGGAAGGAGGGGAGGGAGATGAGAATTGTTTGAGAGGTACTCTCATCTGATTTGTTCAAAGGAGGGAACAATAATCTTAAGTAGATAATCCTAACTACCTCTATAGGTAGTAGGAGGGGAAGGGGGAAGAAAGGGGAGGGTGGCTAAAAGGGAGGAAAGAAGCAATAAGAGTAAAGGGGAGTAAAGGGGAGTAAAAGGGAGGGGGGCTAAAAGAAGGAGGGGAAGGCTGCAGGAGGAGGGGGAGAAAAGTGAATACTATTGAGGAGGGGAAGGGAGATGGGAGAGCTAAAAGCACAAATGGTGGGAAAGAGGTTGGAGGGAAATACACAGATTGTAATCATAACTGTGAATGTGAATGGGATGAACTCTCCCATAAAACGGAGACGGATAGCAGAATGGATTAAAAGCCATAATCCAACAATATGCTGCTTACAAGAAACACATTTGAAACGGGGGGATACACATAGGATAAAGGTCAAAGGATGGAGCAGAATATATTGTGCTTCAGCTCATGTAAGAAAGGCAGGAGTAGCAATCCTAATCTCAGACAAAGCAAAAGCAGAAATAGATCTAATCAAAAGGGATAAGGATGGAAACTATATCCTGCTAAAAGGCACCATAGACAATCAAGCAATATCATTACTAAACATGTATGCTCCAAGTGGTATAGCATCCAGATTCTTAGAGGAGAGGTTGGGGGAGTTGAAGGAAGAAATTGATAGCAAAACTATACTAGTGGGGGACCTCAACCTCCCCCTCTCTGAACTCGATAAATTCAACCTCAAAATAAACAAGAAAGAGGTTAAGGAGGTAAATAAAACGCTGGATAAGGTAGATATGATGCATCTTTGGAGAAAATGAAATGGGAATAGAAAGGAATATACCTTTTTCTCAGCGGTACATGAAACATTTACAAAAATTGACCATGTACTAGGACATAAAAATCTCACAATCCCAGTGCAGAAAGGTAGAGATAATCAATGCATCCTTTTCAGATCATAATGCATTAAAAATTACATGTAATAAAAGGCCACAGAAAGAGAAACAAAAAATCAATCCGAAACTAAATAATCTAATTCTAAAGAAGGGTTGGGTTAAAGAAGAAATCATAGAAACAATCAACAATTTCATTCAAGAGAATGACAATAGTGAGACAACATACCAAAACTTATGGGATACTGCAAAAGCAGTTATTAGGGGAAGTTTTATATCTTTGAATGCTTACGTAAATAAAATAGAGAAAGAGGAGATCAATGACTTAGGCTTGCAGTTGAAAAAGCTAGAAAAAGAACAAACTGAAAATCCCCAAGTAAATACCAAATTAGAAATACTGAAAACCAGGAGAGATTAATAAAATTGAAATTAAGAAAACTATTGAATTAATAAATAAAACGAATAGTTGGTTTTATGAAAAAACTAATAAAATTGATAAACCTTTGGTCAATCTGATTAAAAAAAAGAAAGAAGAAAACCAAATTACTAATATTAAAAATGAAAGGGGTGAACTCACCTCCAATGAGGAGGAAATTAAAACAATAATTAGAAACTACTTTGCCCAACTTAATGCCCACAAATTCGATAATCTAAACGAGATGGATGAATATTTTAAAAAATACAAATTGCCCAGATTAACAGAAGAGGAAATTGAATACTTAAACAACCCCATCTCAGAAAAAGAAATTGAACAAGCCATCAATGAACTCCCTAGGAAAAAATCTCCAGGGCAAGATGGATTCACAAGTGAATTCTATCAAACATTTAAAGAACAGTTAATTCCAATACTACATACACTATTTTTGAAAATTGGGGAAGAAGGAGTCCTCCCAAATTCTTTCTATGATACAAATATGGTTTTGATACCCAAACCAGGAAGAGACAAAACAGAGAAAGAAAATTATAGACCAATTTCCCTAATGAATATAGATGCAAAAATTTTAAATAAGATTTTAGCAAAACGAATACAGCATCTTATCACGAGATTAATACATTATGATCAGGTAGGATTCATACCAGGACTACAGGGCTGGTTCAATATTAGGAAAACTATTAGCATTGTCGATCACATCAACAACAAAGCTAACAAAAACCACATGATTATCTCAATAGATGCAGAAAAAGCTTTTGACAAAATACAACATCCATTCCTACTAAAAACGTTGGAGAACGTAGGAATAAAGGGAACTTTCCATAAAATAATAAGCAGTATCTATCTAAAACCTTCAGCAAGCATTATATGCAATGGGGATAAGCTAGATGCATTCCCAATAAGATCAGGGGTGAAACAAGGTTGTCCATTATCACCACTATTATTCAATATGGTACTAGAAATGTTAGCTGTAGCAATTAGACAAGATAAAGATATTCAAGGAATAAGAATAGCCAAAGAAGAAACTAAGTTATCACTCTTTGCAGATGATATGATGATTTACCTAGAGAATCCCAGAGATTCAAGTAAAAAATTACTTGAATTAATAAACAACTTTGGCAAAGTTGCAGGTTACAAAATAAACCCACACAAATCTTCTGCGTTCCTATATATTAGCAACAAAGTCCAACAGCAAGAGATAGAAAGAGAAATCCCATTTAAAGCTAGGGTAGACAGTATAAAATACTTAGGAGTCTACCTGCCAAAACAAACCCAGGGATTATATGAACACAATTACAAGACACTTTTTGCACAAATAAAGTCAGATTTAAGTAAGTGGAAAAACATTAGTTGCTCATGGGTAGGCCGTGCTAATATAATAAAAATGACAATTCTACCCAAATTAATATACTTATTTAGTGCCATACCAATTAAACTATCAGACAATTACTTTCTAGAGCTGGATAAAATAATATCAAAATTCATTTGGAAAAACAAAAGGTCCAGAATATCAAAGGGACTAATGAAAAGAAATGCTTGGGAAGGTGGCCTAGCGCTACCAGACCTCAAACTCTACTATAAAGCAGCAATTATCAAAACCACTTGGTATTGGCTAAGAAACAGAGAGGTAGACAAGTGGAATAGACTTGGCACTCAAGATGCAGTAGGCAAGGAATATAGCAACCTTCTGTTTGATAAACCCAAGGACCCCAGCTTCTGGGATAAGAACTCATTGTTTGACAAAAATTGCTGGGAAAACTGGATAACAGTGTGGCGGAAATTAGGCATAGACCCATACCTGACACCGTACACAAGAATAAAGTCCAAATGGGTACATGATTTAGGTATAAAGATTGATACCATGAATAAACTGGAGAAGCAAGGAACAGTGTATTTATCAGATCTATGGAGAAGGGAAGAATTCTTTACTAAAGGAGAGATAGAAAGCATTATGAAATGCAAAATGGATAACTTCGATTACATTAAATTGAGAAGTTTTTGCACAACCAAACCCAATGCAACCAAAATCCGGAGGGATGTAGTAAATTGGGAAAGAATTTTTACAGCTAAGCTCGGGGATAAAGGCCTCATTTCTAGAATATATAGAGAACTGACCCAAATGTATAATCATACAAGTCATTCCCCACTTGATAAATGGTCAAAGGATATGAACAGGCAATTTTCAGAGGAAGAAATTAAAGCTACCTATAATCATATGAAAAAATGCTCTAAATCACTATTGGTTAGAGAGATGCAAATCAAAACAACTCTGAGGTACCACATCACACCTATAAGATTGGCAAACATGACAGAACAAGAAAATGATAAATGCTGGAGAGGATGTGGGAGAGTTGGAACACTAATTCATTGTTGGTGGAGCTGTGAGCGCATCCAACCATTCTGGAGAGCAATTTGGAACTATGCCCAAAGGGCTACAACAATGTGCATACCCTTTGACCCAGCAATATCGCTACTAGGACTATATCCCCAAGAGATCATAAAAATGGGAAAGGGTCCCACATGTACAAAAATATTTATAGCAGCACTCTATGTAGTTGCTAAAAACTGGAAGTCAAGGGGATGTCCATCAATTGGGGAATGGCTGAATAAATTATGGTATATGAATGTAATGGAGTACTATTGTGCCATAAGAAATGATGAACAAGAAGACTTCAGAGAGGCCTGGAAGGACTTATATGACCTGATGCTGAGTGAAAGGAGCAGAACCAGGAGAACTTTATGCACAGCAACGGCCACAGTGTGTGAGAGTTTTTTCTGGTAGACTTAGATTTTTGTAATAATACAAGAACTTCTTACAAAAAAAAAAAAAATCCCAATGGTGGATCTCAAGGCAAAATGCCTTCCACACTCAGAGAGAGAAATATGGAAGTCACTCACATAATGTAGCAGATCATGTTTGTGTATGTGTATGTGTTTGTGTATCATGTTCTGATTTGTTATACGATTTCTTTCATTTATCTTAGTCTGACTACATAGCATGACTATAGTGAAAATATACTCAATAGGAAAGTATATGTAGAATCTATACAGAATTGTATGCAGTCGTTGGGAGGGAGGGGGGTAGTGAGGGGTAGGTGGGGGGGGGATAAAATCGCAATTGTATGGCAGTGATTGTTAAACATTAAAAAATAAAAATTAAAAAAAAAACATTCATTTCTAATACTTTGAATTCCAACTTCTCTCCCTCTCTCCCTCCCACCCATCCCCACTGAGAAGCAATTCAATACAGGCTATATATGCGTTGTTTTGCAAAAGACTTCCATAATAGTCATGTTGTGTAAGACTAACTATATTTCCCTCCATCCTACACTGTCCCCCCTTTATTCTATTCTCTCATTTGACCTTGTCCCTTCCCAAAAGTGTTTACTTCTAGTTACTCCCTTCTCCCATTTGCTTTCCCTTCTATCATCCCCCTCACCCCACTTGTCCTCTTCTCCCCTACTTCTCTGTAGTGTAAGATAGATTTTCATACCAAATCGAGTGAGCATGTTATTCCTTTCTTAGGCCATATGTGAAGAGAGTAAGCTTCACTTTTCCCCTCTCATCTCCTCCCTTTTCTCCTCCATTGAAAAAGATTTTTCTTATCTCTTTTATGAGTGATAATTTGCCCAATTCCATTTCTCCCTTTCTCCTCCTAATATATTCCTCTCTCACGCCTTAATTTTATTTTATTTTTATAGATATTATCTCTTCTGATTAAACTCAATCTGTACTCTCTATGTGTGTGTGTATGTGTGTGTATAATCTCTCCATCCATCCAAATACTGAGAAAAGTCTCAAAAGTTACAAATAGTATCTTTCCATGTAGTAATGTGAACAGTTCAGTTTTAGAAAGTCCTTTATGATTTCTCTTTCCTGTTTACCTTTTCATGCTTCTCTTGATTCTTGTGTTTGAAAGTCAGATTTTCTCTTTAGTTGGGATCTTTTCATCATGAATGCTTGAAAGTCCTTTATATCATTGAATGACCATTTTTTCCCTTGAAGTATTATACTCAGTTTTGCTGGGTAGGTGATTCTTGGTTTTAATCCCAGTTCCTTTGATTTCTGGAATATTCTATTCCAAGCCCTTTGATTCCTTAATGTAGAAGCTGTCAGATCCTGTGTTATCCTGATTGTATTTCCACAATACTTGAATTCTTCTTTCTAGCTGCTTGCAATATTTTCTCCTTGACCTGAGAACTCTGAAATTTGGCCACAATATTCCTAGGAGTTTCTCTTTTTGTGTCTCTTTCAGGAGGTGATTGGTGGATTCTTTTAATATTTATTTTGCCCTCTAGTTCTAGAATATTAGGGCAGTTTTCCTTGATAGTTTCATGAAAGATGATGTCTAGGCTCTATCATGGCTTTCAGGTAGGCCCATAATTTTTAAATTGTCTCTCCTGGATCTATTTTTCAGGTCAGGTGTTTTTCCAAAAAGATATTTCACATTATCTTCTATTTTTTCATTCCTTTGGTTTTGTTTTGTGATATCTTGGTTTATCATATAGTAAATAGCTTACCTGAACTCCACTGTCATTTTTAAAGAATTATTTTCTTCAGTGAGCTTTTGAACTTCCTTTTCCATTTGGCTAATTCTGCTTTTTAAAGCATTCTTCTCCTCATTGGCTTTTTGGACCTCTTTTGCCAATTGAGTTAGCCTATTTTTAAAGGTGTTATTTTCCTCAGAATTTTTTAGGTCTCCTTTAGAACAAGCTGCTGACTCACTTTTCAAGCTCTTCCATGGCCTGAGCCCATTTCATATTCCTTTTGGAGGTACTGGAGGCAGAAGCCTTGACTTCCTCTGCGTGTATGCTTTGTTCTTCCTCATCTGAAAGGATAGAAGGAAATACCTCTTCGCCAAGGAAGTAACCTTCTATAGTTTTATTTTTTTCCCCTTTTTTGGGGCATTTTCCCAGTCAGTTACTTGACTTCTGAAGCCTTTGTCAAGAGGAGGGTCCTAGTGCTCCTCCTCACCCCAGAGCTGTGCTCAGGGCTGAGATTAAGATCAGCTGCTCAATTCCTCCAGGGGCTTTATACTGAGTGCTCCAACAATGGAACAATGGATGCCAGCTTCTGCCTGCTGCTGCTACTGACACTGCCTGGAGTCAGTGCTGGGGGAACCCTGCTCCCCTCTCATCCTGCTGGGAAAGCCCTCCCACACTGACCTTTGATGCTTTCTTTGGTGCTTGTGGGTTGAGGGATCTAAGACCCTCTCTGCTGGGGATTCTGCCCCAAAGGCCTGTTCTGGTCCTGTTCTTCCTGGTGCCACATGGCCAGAGCTGGGCTCTGCTCAGTATCCTGTCGGAAAGACCTTTCCTGTCAGCTTTCCAGGTTACCTTTGGCTGGAAATCTCTTTCACTCTGTCGTTCTGTGGCTTCTGCTGCTCTAGAATTTGTTGAGAGTAATTTTTTTTACAGGTATTTTATGGGCTGTGGGGGAAGAGCTATAGTATGTGCATCTTTCTACTCTACCATCTTGGCTCCGCCCCCAATCCCTTTCTCTTAATCTAGATGCAGGTAAGCTAGCTAAGCCCAAGACCAAAAGCACAAACGTGGAGCTGTTTCAAATTGATAGTAGCAACCTCAGAGTACACTCTGATTTGTTTTTTAAACACCATTAGCCACAAAAGGAGACATCATCAAGATTTCTCCAAGGGCATGTGTGACTGGGGAAAAGGTGTGCTCATCACATAGAGTGAAGACTCAAGCAACAAGGTACTTATGGGGAGGAAAAAAATGTACATATGTAGATGCAAACTATATTTTAAAAAAGCAACCTGAGGTAATTTCAGTGGGAAGAGGTCCTAGCAATTGAACGGGAGAGAGGATTGGGAAAGGTTTCACGCAGTGAGCAGAGTTTCTGAGCTGATCTGTGGGGGCAACTAGGTATTGGAAAAAAGCAAAGGTGAGAAGGGAGCACAGTCCACACATAAAGAGCAGTCTGTGCATAGTATAGAGGGGACAGCTAGAATGGCTTGTGTGAAAAGCAGTAAGGAGGCCGGTTTAGAAGGACTGGATAGTGCATGAAGGACAAGAATATGGGATAAAGCTGGAAAGGAGGTCTGGGGCCAGACTGGGAAGGGCTAGAATTTGCAACCTAAAGACTGTGTATGGGATCCTAGGGACCACCGGAGGGAGAGTAGAAGAATGGCCTGAGTATGTTCCTCTAGTACAAGATTTCTAGCACCTCTATGGAGGATTTGCAGAGATATATAAGCAAGGATTTCACAAGATCAGAGTGCCACTGAAAAAGTGCTGGATTTGGAGTTAGAAGGCCTAGGTCCAAAATCTATTTCTGCCACTTATTGCTTATGGGGCATCATTTATTTATTTATTGTTATTTATTATTATGTTGTTTGTGCTTATCATTTCAACAGTCTCAGTTTCCTGACCTGTTCAGTGCTAACTCAGATGGACTCCTGGAGTCTCTCTTTTAATTTCATCTCTAGGATCCCGTTGTCCTGTAATGGCTTTTTCCGTACCTCAGATTGGTTCTTTGTAAAATGAGGGGATTGGGCTACATGGCCTCATAGGTCCCTTCTAGCTCCAGATATACGATCCCCTGGTGTCTTCTCTGGGCCAGCTGGAGGACCCCTATGCTGATGAAATCACAGATCCATTTCAGTATAAAAGGATGAGGAAACCACCATGTAAACAGCTATGAAAACGGGCACATGCCATATATGAAAATTGTTTTATTCTCTATTGGATTTCACTCTATTCTGGGAAAGTGCATGAGACAGGAGGGAAAAAAAGGCATTTGTCACTCCAATGAAAATCTCCCTGCAAAGCAAATACGTGTTACTACAATCGAGATGAAGCCTTGGCCTTTTGATTAAAAACATGAAACTGACATATAATGCCTCCCTCGTCTCCAGGGAAACGAGCCTTCTGGGTTCTATTTATTTCCTTTGGAAACTTTTATTGAGTTTCCACTTTGAGTCATGCACCTGTCCTAGAGGCAGGAGCAAGGGGCAAGGTTGTCTACTCCCTCTACTTCCTCCCCCCTTCCCCTGCTCCTGGTCACCTCATGTGGTAGCACCAATCCATTGAAATGGCCTCAACCAGGGCAGTCCCCTTTGGCTTCCCATCACAGTCCTATTAAGGATCTTACAATTTAAGATGAAACCCCCCATAGCTGCTGATGCTTTTACCATAAAAGGAAAAAGTAATCTACTTTCATTGGTACATTTTTCTAAAAAGGGGAAAACAAACCAACAATCTAATTTTGATAGGAAAACCAGTGACCTTCCAGGATATGTTATTCTTGAAGATAGGCCTGAAATCATTCTATGAAAAGGAGACATCGGGGAAACCCAGAGAACTGGACGTCAAAAGACCTCGGCTGAAATCCTAGCTCTACCATGGAATAAGGTCAGAGATTTTTAACTATAAAAGACCAGAGAAAGCATGTGGACCAACTCCTTCATTTGCTAGATGAGGAAATTGAGGCAAAGTGAAATGACTTGCCCAAGGTCAAATAAGCAGTAAGTGGCAGAGGTGGGATTTGCAGTTCTGTTTCTGCCCAGAACAACTCACACCCTCCCTCAAATTGAGTTTTCCCCTCTAAATATGAACAAGGGCTGGGGAGAGGCTAGCTCATTTCTAAGGCTCTGACTGACTCAGAATATGGAGACATATGATGGCAAAGTTCCTCCCAGTTCTGCCATGCTAGTATTCTGCTCTCTGTTATTACTCTGATCTTGGGCTAGCCCAATCATGCTGTGGTCAACCTGGACCCCCCATCACTAAAGTCAGTCAACCTGGGCAACCAAATACGTACCTAGGCCACTTTGCTGACCAACTCTCTTAGTGCACCACCAAACCATCTTTGACTTAATTGCTGGAAGGTTTTTGGAAGCCAAGATGAATCCAATTTGGGAAGATATATGTACACTTTACTGTGGTCTCTGGCAATTAGCTATTGTGCACAATTTATGATTGACTATAATCTAGGGATACATGGGCAATTCATTGAGAAGCTGAGCATTAACTTTTCCACCAATAGCTTCAAGAAGGTTTGTGTGTTTTTTAAAATTACTATTCATAAAATTCGAGTGGAAAAAATGACTGATTATGCTCAAGCCTTGTAATTAGCTTTCTCTTTCTCTATCAGTAACCTAATATCAAGTGAACAATTTGATATAAGGCAGCTCCTTTTCAGGCTTATTAATTCCCCTACACCTCCCCCAGGCCAACAACCCCAAACCTATTTGACCTACAAATAACAGTGGCCCTATTAGACTCGTGAGTACTAAATTTACATGAGTCCTGTTCAGAGTAATCACTCTATACTGTGAGGAGACTCTGCTTATTGCAAGAATCATATGATTTCCATCAGGGTAGGACCATACAGATCATCCAACTTCCTCATTCTAGAGAGAAGGAGACTGATGCCAGAGAGATTAAATATCTTATTCAAGTTCAGGGAGGTAATTAGTGACAGAGCTTGGATCAAAGCTGCCTTTAGGTTTGGATTAATCTTAAGATTAATCTGGAGATAGAAAGGATCTTAAGAGGTCACATCTAGACCAGTTCCAACACTTTACAGATGAAGACACAGAGTCCTAGAGAGGTTACATGATTTGTCCAAGGTTACCCAGGAAGTTTTGGATAAAACCAGAATTTGAACTCAAGGCCTCTGACTCCACTCCCAGGGTTCCTTTCATGGCATTTTGCTGTCTTGATGAAGAAGTGTCCCCAAACCACCATGTTATCTTATGGTCGGGAGGCTAGGTGATCATTGCTAGTCTAGCAGTGATTTTGGGGGGCAAGGGACACAAATATCGCAGTGACAAAAGTCATACTACTAGAGTCAAAGGATTGGGCTTCAAATGCTTCCTTTGCCACTGTTTGTTTGATTTAGAGCAAGTCACATCTGGCTGAGCCTTAGTTTCTTCTCCTATGAAATGAGAGGGGGTTGGACTAGATGGTTTCTGAGGCCCCTTCCAGCTCCATAAACATGATCTTAGGTTTTAGGGATCCCAGGGTCCAGGATGCAAAGTGTGGGGTCCAAGGCAAGGGTCAGGGGGATCAGAGTCCTGGCATTCAAAGGGAATCAGCTGGGGATCTTGGGACAGGAGAGAATAAGCAAGAATCCAACTCTCCCCTGTTCTTTGGTGCTTACTTATGAACCTGATCACCTCTAGCCTCTCCCAGTTCCCTCAATACCCTCCTTTATCCCCTTCAACCTTCTCAACAGTTTTAAGTTGAAGAAGTGGGTGTGGAATAATATAATCTTGGCATTTCTATGATGCTATCTCTACATTGTTATGAAATGTATTTTCCTTAGAAATAATGTTGTAAATGGCCACAACATGCTATCAAACATAGAATATGGTTGAAATTCTACCTATTTACAATAGTACTTTAAAAAAAATAAAAATAACTATAAAGGCAGAATTTCACAGTGGGTAGAGGGCTGGCCTTGGAGCCAGTAAGCCCTGTGTCCTCCCCTAGGAGGTTCCTGATAACAATGAAATCACAGGTCCAGTCTTTATCCTTAACAGTAACTGATTTCTATAGATTTAAAACTTACAACGAATTTTACATAAATTAACTCAGTGGGTCTTCACAGCCTAATAAAGAAAGAATTATAAATATTTACAACCCTTTATAACCTCATAAAATGACACAAATATTTTATCTACATTGTCTCGCTTGAGCACTTCAAGGATCTATGATTCCATATTTGAGTGTGTTTTCCTCTCCAATAAGGCAGATGACAATATTTGTATGGCTTGGCTGATAGTCCTTACAAGTTACTATAACAAGATAAATCAAACTGCAGCCAGTCTAGTCATGAATTTCCCCACACTTAGGTAGAAAGATAAGTACATCACAGAAAATATTAACCAGTACAAAAACTTGTTGAAAATGTAGAGATCACCTACACCAAAAAAGGAATAAGTATCTCTATAACAACTTTAAGTAAAGAATCCATGAAAAAATATTTTCCAAAAGAATTATGTGAATACCTAGGGGGAAAATGAAGCAAAAGTTCAAAAATTAAATAGAAACTTTGGAGAAAAAAATTGAATTAAAATAGCTTAGAAGGAAAAGTGATAAATCTAACCCAAGAAACAGACTCATTGAAAACTAGCATGGAACAAACAGAAATTGATGACTTCATGGGATGGGAAGAAATAGTAGAACAAAATCAAAAACCTGAAAGACATAAAAAATTTTAAGGTGTGATGAAAAAACAACTGACTTGTAACAAAGATCAAGGATAGAGAATTTGAGAATCACTGGATTCTCTGAAAAATCATAATTAAAAAAAAGACTAGACTCTATTTCTAGAAATCATAAATAAAAACTGCCTATATCAATTAGAACCTAAGAAAAAAGGAAAAACAGAAAGAATCCATCAGTCACTCCAGAAAGAAACACCAAAAGGAAAAAATCCCAAGAATGTCACAGCTAAAAATCAAGAAAAAATACTACAAGCATCTACAAGAAAACAGTTAAGTACCAAAGGCCCACACCCAAAACCTTGATAGTTTCTACAATAAACAAGAGAAGATCTTAAAACAGAATTATTCCAAAAGACAAAAGATATAGAATGTATTATAATCTATCAGAGACTGGAAATACGCAAGTATATAAAATATACAATAAATCAATGTGTAATAAGGTGAAAAAAGCTAGGATGACCCCCATGACACAATGGAAGATCCCACTTTGTCAAGTTGAAGCAAGAGAGGCTCATGGTAGTTTCATGACTTACTAGGGGTTACAATTAATAAATGACATGCCTGGCTATAACTCCAGTGTAGATCTCTAAGTCTAGAGCTCTATTTATCAGAGTACCCTGCCCATTAACTTTCTTCTATAGTTATAAACCTCCACTATGAGGCCCTGTTCTTCTGATTGGTGACTGCCTCCTCAGGACCACCGGTTTAGGAAGGCCTCTGGTCATGCTTCACCTCATTCCCATGTGAACTCACTTTCCATGGCCTTGCCTCTGAGCAGACACCCTTCCTTCCCCACCTCCCTCTCACTCCTTCAACTTGGCAGCTCCCAGGTATGCTACCTGGCCCCATTTGAAGTCATTAGAATGATCAGAATTGCTCCTTGAGAGTAGGGACTATTTTGTTTTCTTGTATGTATATCCTCAGAGCTTAGCTCAGTGTCTGGAACATAATAGGTACTTAATAAATAATCTACCTGATTAAATAGAGCAGAGAATGAGTAGGCAGCATGGCATAGTGCTGGACTCAAAGTCAGAAGCACTCCAAGTTCAAATCCTGGCTCTAGATGCTTACTTTCTTTATACCCTTGGCAAAATCATATCACCTTTCCGAACCTCGGTTTTCTCATGTGTAAAATGGGGATGATACTTAAATTGCTATCTCATAGCACCAGTGTGAAGAAAGTACTTAGTAAGTATTAAAATATTGTATAAATGGAAATTCACTAACTGCTCAAAAATGTATTGTTTCTATTATGTAGGATATGGAGAATAGAAAGATAAATATGGCATAAACCCTGCTCTCAAGAAGCAATCAAACTGAGGAAAGGACAAGTACACATGATTTCCAGAAAGGGGTTCAGGAAAAGTACTATGAGAAATTTGAATAGGAAAAGATCCCTTTCATTGCAAGATAAAAGTCTAGAATGGTAGAATGACAGCGTCTCAGGGCTAGGAAGGTCTTCAGAGGTTACCTAGTCCAACTGATACCTGAGGAGTAATCCCCTCTACAATATGCTTGGCAAGTGGCCATCTAATGTCTATGTGAAGAACTCCAGGAATAGAAAATCAATTAATTCTTGGCAGAAACCAAGACATATGACTTGCCCAAGGTTGCTAAGACTTGACCCACATAATTACAAGATGGAAAAAAATTCAAAGTCCCATCTAGCACAACCTATATCTGAGCAGAAAAGTTACAATGTTATTGACAAATTCAGCCTACTTCAATGCCAAAAGACTAGAAGTACTGTAGAACTGCAGCATTGGTGAGTTTGTCTCCCTAAATGATAAAAACTAGAACATCCTCTCTCCTCCCTCCCCCTTCTTTGTCTAAGAACTATCTTTTTCTTTTCAAGGTCGAAGCTAAAATTCCATGAAATGATGTCTCCTCTAAATGAATGTAGCAGTTCCTGCCTCTTTCCTTAGAGTAAGGAGGGACTGCACAGGATGCTTTGTTCTGAACTTACTATAGTATCAGACATTATATTATCCCTTCATTAGACTGCAGACTTCCTAATGGAAGGGACTACATGTTATCAAAACTTTTACATGTTTCCCAGGCCTAGGACTCACCACAGTAGGTATCTATTTCAATATCTGTCTGTACTGTTTCATCATCCTGTTCAGTTGGCATATATTGCCTTTTCTTGGATGTTAACTCTTGCCAACCCCACTAAACCTTATAATTGTGGCCTCCAATTTGACCCAAGGATGATGAAACTAGATGACACACCTTTATTCACAATTTACTGTGAATACCACCAAGGGAGAAGGTCAGTGCTTTGCACTGCAAATCCAGTTCAATTCTTTGGATGCCCACACAGGGAGGCACTCTCTTTCCTCCTTACGTGATATATTGATGGCTAAGTCCCCAGCTGGAATATGACCTTTTATCTTTTATGCATGCCTAACTTGACCATTAGCATATGTACCCACCTTTGAGTACCGAAATCCCTAGATCTGGGAGGTTCTAAAAGTCCTCCCTTGATGTCCACCTGTCTGGTAGTCTCATTTCCTCTCTCCATAGGCTCCTTTAACCATAGACTACCCATAGGATCATCTTGAAGATCCCACGCTCCTATGATCCACTGAAGCTTAAGATCATCTAATGCCAATAAAAACTCCCTGAGTGCCACAGAAAGTATTTATCCTATCTTCACATTGCCAGTAATCTTAGGATTATGGGGTCTTAGGTTTAGATCTAAAAAGGACATTGGAGGTCATCTAGTTCAATCCTCACATTTAATATGTCATAGAACCAGGACTGGAAACCAGGTCCTCTGACTCCAAATTGAACACCCCCTATTTATTTCCTTATTGTTGCATTTTGAATTCCAAATTGTCTCTCTTTCCTTCCCTGCTCCCACCCAACCCCACGTTAGAGAAGGCCAATATTTGGTATAGGGTGAGGGTACAACATGTTTATAAAAAGTATTTATAAGATAAGGTAGCTATATGGCTCAGTGGATAGAGTGTTGGGCCTGCAATCAGAAATAACCTGGTTAAAATCTGACCTCAGACACTTACTAGCTATGTGACTCTAGGCAAGTCATTTAACGTCTGTTTGCCTTAATCCATTAAAGAAAGAAATGGGAAATCATTCCAGTGTCTTAGCCAAGAAAACTCCATGGAAAGTATTGGAGCACTGCTATGGTCCAGGTCACAAAGAGACAGACATGAACAACAAGAACAAGTATTCCATTACAATCATACTCCACAACTTATCCAGTCATTCCCCAATTGATGGGAATCCCCTAAATTTCCAATGATTTGCCATCACAAGACAGTTGCTATAAATATTTTTAGAATATTTTTAGAACATACAGATTCTTTTCCTTTTTCTCTGATCAGTAAACAGACCTAAAAGTATTGCTGGGTCCAACTTTTATAACTCTTTGGGCATAATTCTAGATTGCTCTCCAAAATAGTTGGATTAGTTCCTAATTCCACCTACAGTGTGTTAGTGTCCCAATTTTTCCACAATCCCTTCTAGCATTTTTCATTTTCCTCTTCTATCGTTTTAACCAATCTGACAGGTATGAGATGGTATCCTTGAGCTGTTTGAATTTGCATTTCTCTAATCAATAATGATTCAGAGAATTTTTCATATGACTATATACAGTTTCAATTTCTTCTTCCAAAAACTGACTGTTCATATCCTTTACCCATTTATCAATTGGGGAATGACTCATATCTTTATAAATTTGACTCAGCTCTCTACATATCTGAAACAAATCCAGCACTTTCTACTCTGCCACACCTTCCCACATTTATTATGTAATGTTCTGTCTCCCAACTGGAGTAAGCTCTTCCAAGGCAAGGAGCATGTGTACCTCTATATTCCAAATATCCATTATAGCATCTCATATGACAGGAGCTCGATACATTGATATTGACGATGATATCATCTTACCATCTGATTTTTAGCCCCCTCCATCCTTTATACATAAACATGCTACTGCTGACCTATAACTAAAGGATTGTTACTATCCTTTCTTTCCAGGTCCTCTATGTGATCAGTGGTTAGAGGTGAAATCCATAGCCACCAAATAGTAACTGCCTTAGCATATTTCTATTTGTTTCATGTGAGAGTCGAATTCCTTACATTGGCCTTTGTGGCACCATGATCTACTACAACGATCTCTGTTAAATGTTTATAACTAGGAAGAAAATTTGCTATAGGGAAGTAGTTCTGGGATATCAGAGACTGAAAGAGGGAGCAAGGTTTTGTAGATACGTGGCTGGCCTTGGAGTTGGAGAGATCTGAGTTCAGAACTTCCCTTTGACACCTAGAAGCTTGGTGACTATGGGAAAATCACTTTACCTTTTAGCACCCTAGGTCATGCTTTAAATTACTGATCTGCATTGGTGACAGGAGTTCCCTTATTAGAAATGCCCAATCAAATTCGAGGTCTAGACTTCCTACCCTTAAAAAAGTCATATTACAATAGAAACTTCATATGCCACAACAGTTTTGAAAAGGCCATGTCCAAAGCTCCTTTTTTGCTTATCACAACCTCACTGTGTGAATTTGGGCAATCCACTTCCATTCTCTGAGCCTCGATTTCCTCATGTGTAAAAGATATATGTGTGTGTGTATATATGTGTGTGTGTATGTGTGTGTGTGTGTGTATTCATTAACCAGCCAACAGGAGGATCACAATGTAGGGAAAAAGCTCTATAGTTAATAAACACTATAGAAATATGGACTATTATCATCATTAACAATATGATAATAATAACATTGACAGGTTGGAATTTGCTAGTAACAATTAGAATAATTAATGTCAACGGAACAGTGGTATCAAAAAGTTGTGATTATTGTTGCAACCAATCCTGCTTCCTAATCTTGTCTGCAAATAAACAACTTCCTGTGAAATTTATGAGTCACTTTGTAATCAATGGTACATATGGTGCTACTGTAACAATGTTAAAAGTATTCTTTGATTTCCATTAGAAACATAATTTCAATCAAGCAGCCTGGTCTAACATGTAGGTCATTCTATAATCCAACCATGCTAATGATCCAGGCAAATAACTGAATGAAATAGACTGAGGATAACACTATGATATGGACCTTATGAAGTGATGATTTGCATGCTGAATTTCCAATGACCTTTACAGTATTCATCTATGAATTCATCTATGAAAAAATGAAGAATCATTCCTCAGGGCCAAGAGACACCCTTTGTACCTAGCCCATTCATTCTGAGTAAAATGGACTCTAACAGGAAGCCAATTTTCCACGAATATTTTTACCTAGATACCATATTCCTATATCTAAGTGGTATAAAAGAAATAAAAAAGGGCATGTACGAATGGAAAAGGAGGTGGATAGGTCATATAGTGAGAGTGAAGGATAACAGACAGCCTGAGTGTTGCAATCATATCCATAAAATATTACAAAGAACCAGAGGAAGGCCTATGGTGCACAGGATAGATTTTCTGGAAATAAGTAGACCAGAATTGCACAAGATAAAGCAAGGATTGGGCTTTGATTTACACCAGTGGGGAAGTGCCTACATCAGTGAGATATTAGATTTATCCAAATATTGAAGGACAGTGTTTTTAGAGTTGTGAAGCGAAAAACAGGACCTCCGATTTCTACCAATGGGCTGTTTCTGTGGCAAGCAACATTAAAGTGCTTAACCTGGGGTCTCAGGGGCAAAACTTTAACTCAGCTCTTATTCATAAAGTCTCTCTCATAATGAGAAAACATAGACCCAAAACATCTAGTTGAGAGATTTTTGTTCTCTATTTTCTTGTCTTCTTCATGCAACTGGTATGTCTCATTAAAGACCATATTATTCAGAATTCTTGAGTCCAGAGGGCAGAATCAATTTGGGGAGGGAATGAGCACAGTTAGGGTGACTAGTGGTACCCAAGTCCAGCAAAGGTGTGACCTCTTCTGAGGCATGAACCCAAGGGGCAGAGGCCAACAGAAATAACCACCATATCCTTCTGATCCAATCACCCAGAACACACAGGTACAACCCGTGGCAAACTGAGTCCTAAAAACTACTTCAAATGAGCATTCCTCCTCTGTGCCCAGGGATTCTTGGCAACATGGTCCTTAATCAGACATGCCTGTTACATCCCTATTCATAGCTTTACAAGAATCTAGCCTCTATTTTTATGTATTCTATTTTATAGTAATGTATTACACTTGACAATTCATAGGGTATTTATTGTATGCTGTTGTGGCTTGTTTATTTATTTCAGATGTGTCTGACTCTCTATGACCCCATTTGGGGTTTTCTGGGCAAAGGTCCTGAAGTGGTATGCCATTTCCTTCTAGAGCTCTTTTTACAGATGAGGAAACTGAGGCAAACACTGCCCAGGGTCACACAGCTGAGGCCAGATTTGAACTCAGGAAAATGAATCTTCCTGCTCCAGGCCTAGCACCCTCCACTGCAGCACCACCCAGCTGCCCTATTGTATATTTTCTTATATACATTGTATACGTTGTCTCATTGGACCACTGTAACAATACTGGTGAAGTAAACAGGACATGTATTGTTATCCTCATTTTTCAAGTCAGTAAATGACTCAGAGAGGTAAAGAAGCTTGTCTAAAGTCACACAGCTGGTATGTGACAGAGCTGGAAGTCAAACTCAGGTCAGAGGATGTTTGATCAGTGGATTATAGATTTGGAACTGGAAGAGTTCTTATGGATTATCTAGTCTGACTCTTTCATTTTACAGATGAGATTAAAATCTGTGATCATACATATAGGTAAGGGGCAGAGTTAAGATTTCAACAGTGGTCCTCAGACTTTTCTGATTCTAACCCCAGAGCTCTTTTCATTGCACCATACTCCCTCCCTCTGCTGGAGGGAGCCCAATCTGTGAATTCAAGGGATTTCTATGATGATAAAGGAAAGCAAAAAGCATGTTTTGTAGATCTTAGTTTGTACATGTTTTGATGGGATTGGGAGATGATGTCAATCTGATAGAAGGAAGAAGGAATCCTACCAAATTCCTTTTATGACACAAATGTTGTTTTGATACCTGAATCAGGAAGAGCAAAAACAGAGAAAGAAAACTATAGACCAATTTATTTATTGAACACCAATGCAAAAATTTTAAATAAAACACTAGCAAGAAAAATACACCAATATATCTATTTTATTGTGTTTTTTTTTTATAAAACCTGCTCCCAATATTATTAATTCATTAGGTTTTTTCTTTACTTTTAATTTTATTAACCTCTCTTTTGATTTTCAGGATTTCCATTTTAGTGTTGAATTGGGGATTTTTAATTTGTTCTTTTCCTAGTTTTTTTTTTAGTTGCATGCCCATTAAATTATCTCTCCTTGATCTATTTTCCAAGTCAGTTGTTTTTCTAATGAGATATTTCACATTTTCTTCAATTTTTTTCACTCTTTTGACTCTGTTTGATTGCTTCTTAATGTCTTATGGAACCATTAGCTTCCAGTTGCCCAATTCAAGTTTTTAAGGAATTATTTTCTTCACTAAGCTTTTGAACCTTTTCCATTTGGACAATTCTGTCTTTTAAGGTGTTATTTTCTTCAGTATTTTTTTTGCCTCTCATCAAGCTGTTAATTGTCTTTTCATAACTTTTTTCCTTTGCTTTCATTTCTTTACCTCCTCTACCACTCATATTTGATTTTGAAAATCACTTTTCAACTCTTCCAGGAATTCTTTTTGGACTTTGATTGCATCTAATTCCCCTTTTTGCCCCTTTGAGGCTTTTGTCATTGCTGTTTTGACTTCATTGCCTTCATCTGAGTTTGTGTCTTGATCTTCCCAGTCACTATAGAAGCTTTTTATGCCTATGGTCCTTTTTGTTGTTTGCTCATTTTTCCACCCAATTTCTTGATTTGGAATTTAATATTAATGTTGGGCTCCATTCCCGGCATTCAGGAGGAAGGGCTCAAGCCTCAGACTTTTCTGTCTGGTTGTTTTCAGAGCTAATTCTGGGGTTTTACAATTTTGGGTGCTGTCAAGGTAATATGATCTGAGGAGAGGTGTGGTCACTGCTCCCTTTATTTGCATTCTGATCCCTACCCAGGAAGGGCCCCTGATCCCTTGAGATTGTAAGCAAAACTGCTCCTCAGGGTCTCTCTTCCATTGGACTCAGAAGTGACACTGCCACTCCCTCTTGACAGCAAATGCTCCTCTCTGCCCTTGAATTGGGACCCAGAAGTGGGGACAGGCAATGGAGTTGCCAAACAGTGTCTGGTCTTGCATCTCGGGTATTATCTCTTTCTGATCAGTTGCCAGGTCCCCTCACCATCTCTGATTTGGGTCTCCTGAAGCTGCTGCTGCTTCTGACTCCATCAACTAGTCCTATCAGTGATATTTCATCCACTTGGACTCTAAGCCAGCCTCCTCTTCCATATCACAGATCTCTCTTTCCCCCTATTCAGTTGTCTTTGACTCACTATGGTTCACTCTTTCTCACTCTGACCTTTTGTTGGCTCTGCCACTTCAGGATTTGATTTGAGGCATTACTTTAAAGTTGTTTAGAGGGGAATGTTGGGAGAGGTCAGCTGAGTGCTTCTCTACTCTGTCATCTTTCCAAGTACATAAACTTAACAAACTCCCTTCTCCAGACTTCAGTTTGTTTATCTGTAAAATAAAGGGGCTTGGACAAGGTCTTTTCTACCCCTGTCACTTTGTGGTTCTATATGTAAATTGCATAACTGTGTGTATGTGTATGTTTTTAAACACAAAGTTAAACTAATTCTTATGGTATCCCCATAAGGTAGGTAAGAAAGGAGTAAGTAACTAAGATCACACATGTCAGGCCACAGTTGATGGTATGCAGCCAAATTCTCTCTTTCAGTTTCCCTCTCTGAGCCCTGCTTAGAAATGCATGTGGTACAGTTACTTATAATTCCACAAATAACTCAATAACCAATGATGAAAGGGACTCTGGATTTTTGAAACAGTACCCCAGCCTATGAGGGCTGATGTCAGGAAGGCCTAACAGACCTTTCCCTGAACCATTTCTTAGGGTCCCATCAAGGGCAGAATCTGGGATTAGATGGGCCAGAGAGCCAGTCCAGGGGGACAGCCTTCCATTCTGATGGACTAACTGTGCTCACCCCTCCCTAGAACATCCATCAAAACTTGCACAGTTAATTTGTTGCTTTCTCTGCAATATGAATTTTCATTTGGCCAATTAACCAAGCAGCTGCCTACTTACAAGGCAAACACCTTCACTAGCACAGGGATTTTTCTCCTGATCCTGGAATATATGAATTTTATTAAAATCCCTCCTGACATAGGGGTTTTCTGTCCTTGCAGTAGGCCTACACATTATCCTAGCTCACTGCTGCCTTCTCACAACCTGTACTTTTTCTACTGGGCTAGCTCTCCCTCAGCATTTCCCCAAAGAATCCTCTCTCTTCTGCTTTGAAAAGATAAAATGAAGGTACAGTCTGCTCAACTAGCAAAGACTTAGTATCCACTAGGTTATCGCATGTTTCTTTGTTTATCCAATGCTCCCTTTGGTCTGATAGGTGAAGCTGCCCTTACAGGACATCTTCTCTTGTTGCTCTTGGGCAGTGACATTGGGAAACTTGAGTTCTCTTTCTCTCTTTCTCTCTTCTTTCCCGCCCTCCTTTCCTTCCTTCCTTCCTTCCTTCCCTCCCTCCCTTCCTTCCTTCCCTGGTATCATAATACAGGATCATGTTGAATACAGAGCCAGGAGACCAGGGTTCTACTCCTGTCTTTGTCACTGACTACCTATGTGACCTAGAGCAAATCACTTCTTCTCTCCTGGTCTCAGTTTGCTTACCTATAAAAGAGGGATCATTCTTATGTTGCCTCAAAGCCCCAACAAAATGGGAGGAACTGTAAGGTTGGGACTTGGGTGGCAGCAGTACTAGGCAATCCGAAGTTTGGAATTTGGCTTTACAGGAGTGGGCAGGCAGAAACCATTAAATCAAGTGGACTAGAAATCATATATATGTACTGGAATTGGAAGCATGGAATTGATTAACAGGCAGTTAATGCACGTGCTGACAGGTAAGAAATGTGCAGTCTAGGATGATCAGTCAAGATAAGGAGAAAGGATTCAGGCTAAGGGACTAGGGAGAACAAGGCCCAGCAGCCAGGCAGAGGGACTGGATGATAGGAATTCAGCAAATGGGAAAGGGGGTCTTAATGATGGACAAAAAGGAAGACTTATACAGTTTTCGAATGAGTCAAAGGCTAGGTGAACTTGGTTGGAGTAAGGGTGGGAGGAAGTATGTTTCCGTGCAATTTAAAACACCTGCTTAAAAAACAGCTGAGAGATGATTAAAAAATGAAGAAAAATTAGGCCTTCACCCTCTTTCTCCCTGCGTGACCCCATGCTGCTCCTTCTCTCTCCCACCCTCCCCCATCTCAAGCACTCATACCATCCCAATAACTTAAGGAAGCCACCAATCTTGGGCCTTATGAAAGAGAGCCCAAGACCCTCACCTCCTCTGTGGCTTCCTCCGATCCCTGCAAGGAGGAACTTTGGACACCAAAGCTACTTTGTATCTCCCAACTGTCTCAGTGAATGCAAAGGAACAATGGGCTCAAACACAGCAGCTTCATAATCTCAGCAGTTATTTTCACCCTCCCCTCTCCCTCACTTCCCAGAAGCCATCAATTTCCCCCAATCTTAGAATCTCAAATTGGACATCTAGCCTAATATGTGTCTGCAGCATCCTCCACATCAAGGCATGGCAGAAAGACCACTAGCTGTGAGGGCAGAGAACCACAGTTCAAATATTGGCTGTGTCACTCACTAGCCACGTGACTGTTTCATGTGCCTGGGCTTCACTTTCCTCCTCTATAAAAGGAAAAGGTTGAAACTGATGAGTTCTACTGTCCCTTCCCATTCCAACTCTCATCTATAATGATGCCTTCTAAACGTCCCACCCCTGGCACCTCCTGGCAAGGAGTGATCCAGCCACCCCTGAAGAGCTCCAGTTAAGAGGAATCTATGACCTCCTGAGGCAGCCCAGTCCATTTGGGGCAGCTCTAACTGGGAGGAAGTTGGTTCGTTTTTTTCTTACATGGAGTCCAGGTCTGCCCCTTTGGTACTTTATACCATGGCTCTTAGTTTTATCCCCAATTGTTACTGCCACCTCCCCTAGTAAAGTTACTCACCACTACCCTCTTAGAGCATTATTACAGTCACCTACCTAAGGGACCTTCCTCCACTTCCAAAGATACCCTATATCCTTCAACCCAAATTCTCTCTCTTAAAGATGTGTACAAGTACCACTCCTTGGCTCCAGAATTTTTAGGGGCTCCCTACTGCCCATCAGGTAAAGTTCAAACTCCTTTGCCTGGCATTCAAGGCTTTCCACAATTGAGTCTATATATCCCATTGCCTTCCCACATCTGAACTAGATGATTCTGTGCCTCAGTCAATAAACATTTATTAAATACATACTAGCTACCAAACACTCCCCCACTCTTTCTCCTAAAAGTCCCCCAACTGAATTCTTAGAAACTTTTAACACCCAAATCAAATGTTATCTCCTCCATGAAGCCTTCCCTGATTACTCTTTCCCACTTTCTCCTTCTAAACCCTTTCTACACAAACTGTTCAAACTTGTCCCCTCTGAGAAAAGCCCTCCACTTGCACCAGTTTAACCCATTTACTGTAGTATAATCTTGTGGAGTCTAGTTTCTGAGTGACCTTAGGGTTATCTTTGCTTATTTCATATCCACCACATCTCACATGCGAACAATCACCAAATCTGTATCTCTATTTTCTCTCTTCACTAAGCTGCAACACTGTACCCCCTCAGCACACTATTCCCCAAGCCACCAGTACTTCCTACATATGTGTTCAGTGAACTTGAGAAAAATCTAAAAAGGTAATGACCAAATCACCTCTCTATAACATTATGCATTTGGGGGGAACAATTAATTACCTTCCTTGTTATTAAGACTAACAGATGTCCCTTGGGAACATTGGCCCCAAGGAGGAGAGGGGACAGCCATGATGCATGCTGAGAGAATGGATGGGGAAGCACCACAAATGCCTGGTATCCTGGTGACAATATGGGCTATACAGAGAGGACAAGTTAGGCTAGGCTTAATTTGGGATGGGCTTCAGTTCTCTCCTCTGTTAAATGACAGAGAGGAACTAAGAGAGAAGACTCTAGGGTCCCTTCAAGCTCTAGGTCTACGAACTCTATTCAGAACTAACTCAACTTTTTTCAGTTTCCTAATGAACACTGATCAACTCTAGATACAGAAAGGCCAAGCAGCCACCTCCAGAACTATCACTTGGGGAGTTCCACAAAGGCTCTGCCCGTCCCCAAGGATCTCCTGCACTAATCAGGAGTTCTTGTCATCTGGCAGTTATTTCTTGGGGTGCAGGTAGGACATAATGGCAGTATAGGCCACCCATGAAACTGCTTTATGGCCTGACAAAACAGAACGTTCTAAGATCCCAAGATCTAGAACCCACAGGGAGCTTAGAGAACTCATTTTACAGAGGAAGAAAATGGGCCAAAGAGGCATCCTATCACCTATCCAAGGACATAACAGTGACAGAAAACACAGTCATGTTTCAAACCGATATCTCCCTACCACCTAAGTGGCTTTTTTTTTCTCCTACAAACATCCTTGTGTGTACTACCAACGAATTCAGGCCTGCATATTTTAGGGACTTCAGGAACTGGGATGAAAGCAACTGGGGTTATTCAGCTTGAATAAGAGAAGGTTTGGAGTGGGGAGGGTCTCCAGCAATATAGACCAAAGATTATCTGTAAGTTGCTGTCCAGTTATTCGTCATCCCCTTGGGGAACAGAGCAAGAAAGAACATGCTAAGTTGCCCCCCAGCAAAGCAAAAGGGATTTAAGTTAGCTATACAGGAGAAATGTCTGTCACTTGTGCTTTGGAACAGAATCAGAAGGGGTCTATGGATAGCCTTGTTCTCCAGAAACAGGGTCAACAGCCTGACTGAGGTGACCAGGGCAAGGTAAAGGCCCACTGGTTTTATGGGAGGCATCATTCCTCAGCCCTTGCTTAATCTCTATTAAGGTCTTCAGCCCATTCCTTTAATTCAGTTCAACTCAATCCAGTAAACAATTATTAAGGGTCGACTAAACGTAAAGCACTATGTTGGCAGTCAGTCCTTGTCTGGTAGGAGCTTACATTTGGCATCACTCCTGTTCTGAAAAAGTCAGTCCTATGGACAATCACACTTGGAAATTGAGCTATTCTGATTACAACCCTCCATTCAGTAAAACTCCAGTGACTCCTTATCCTCTCCACTGTTTGGTTTTAAAAGCCCCCATAATCTGGCCCTTCCTATGTTTCCAGCCTTTTTTTTCTTTTGCGAGGCAATCAGGGTTAAGTGACTTGCCCAGGGTCACAGTTAGTAAGTGCCAAGTGCCTGAGGCTGGATTTGAACTCAGGTCCCTCCTGACTCCAGGGTCAGAGCTCTGTTCATTGCACAGCCTAGCTGCCCCTCCTGCCTTCTTACACCTTTCTTCCCTCCGTGCACTTCATGATTCAGCAACACTGCCCTCCTCCCTGCTTCATCATATCCCAACTCTGAGTGTTTTCCCTGGCTGTTCCCCATAGTGCCTCATCTTGACCTCTAGCTTCCCTGAAGTCCCACCTTCAGAAAGAAGCCTTTCCTAATCCTCCTTAAACTTCGTGCCTCCCTTCTGTAGCTGCTTCCAATATGTCTACTGTGTGTGTGTGTGTGTGTGTGTGTGTTGTTCATACACAATTATTTGCATGTTGTCTTCTCTGCTAGACTGTGAATTCCATGGGAACAGAGACCTTTTTTTGGCCTTTCATTGTATTCCCAATGCTTAGTACAGTAGCTGTCACATAGTAGGTTCTTAAGAAATGCTAGTTAATTAAGTAAGAAATACTTCCCTTCAGAAGAAATGAGTCCCTCAGTAGTGAGTTGCTTTTTTTTAATAGCAATGGCTATGAATGAAGTAGCCAGAGGCCAAAAACCCAGGGCAAAATTAGAGGGCTGCTCACACCAACTACTCCATGGAGCTGAACATGAGTAGCAGATGGTAGATTTCACTCTAGAGTTATCTGCCAGTCTCCAAGGTGAGATAAGGCTCCAGGCATCCCCAAATTGCCTTTCAGTAATAGCTTGTCTCAAGTCAAAGGGGATTCAACATTCTCCTGGATTTTAATAACAATTAGGATTCAGTGTGAGCTACACACTACTGTCTTCAGCAGCAAAATGAGACCCATCACTTGTTATGCTGGTGAACAAAGGTGTTGGGACAAAACCAACCACAGATGGCTTCCTTGCAATCCAGATGGGAATCTGTGTCTGACGACCAGAAGCTGCTGCTAGCGCTCTGCCTGGGCACTCTCCACCTCTGCCAACTGCTCACAACTCACAGAGGATGGGCAAATGGGGGAGTGGTGGAGAGAGCCTAGACACAGGAAACTCAGAGGCTCATAGATTTAGAGCTAGGGGTTGCGGAAGGTCCCTTCCTGATGAGCTGGGCCAACCCCTTGATTTTCTACAGGGGCAAACAAAAGCCAGAAGAAGGGCAATGATTTTGCCAAGATCTTCGAAGGTGGAAGAGGGAGGATTTGCACCCAGGTTCTCCTACTCTGCCCTGTGCCATATGAAATCCTCAAGGGTCACATTTCCTTTGTATACAGAATGCCACCACTTGCTGATGCCTTTCCTTCTAGCCCTTGCCTTTCCCTTTCATTGTGATTCAATTAAACTAAAAACCATTTCTCAAACACCTGGGGAGGCCCTGTACTGTGATCTGAGAATACAAAGGCAGAAAACAACAACAAAGAGACATTCCCTGCCTTCAATGAGATTAGATTCTATTATTTCCTTCACTTCCCCTGGATCTCTCTACTTTGAACTTCAGACCAGAAAAAAAAACACAATATTTCAATTAGAAGAGAACTCAGAGTACATCTTGTCCACTTTGTTGTTGTCATTGTGGTTGTTGCTGCTGAGTTGCGTCTGTTTACGACCTCATTTGCGGTTTTCTTGGCAAAGATACCGGGGTGTTTATCCAACCCATGCTTTAATAAAAATCCCCTTGACAATATTCCTGACAAGTGATGATCCAGCCTCTGACAGAAACCCTCTCTGGATGATTCATTACCTCCAAAGGTAGAATATTCCAAGTTGGGATTTTTTTTATCTGCCTCAATAACTTCTACATATTCCTCCTAGTTGTGCTCTCTGAGGCCAAGCAAAGCAAGTCTCATGTCTCTAAATCCATAGACAAATATGTATTTAGATGCTTACTATGTGCCACGTACTGTGTGAAATGCTGGGGATTCAAAGAAAAGCCAAAAGCAGTCTCTGTCCTCAAGGGTCTCACATTCCAATGCTTGAGACCACAAATAAACATGTAGGTATGTACAAGATCCACAGAGCAGATAAAAGGAAATCTTAGAGGGGAACGCACTAGCAGCTGGTGTGTGTGTGTGCGTGTGTGTGTGTGTGTGTGTGTGTGTGTGTGTGTAGGTGTTGGTGTAGAAAGGACTAGGAAAAGCCGCCTGTAGAAAGTAGTGAGTAGTGCTGGAGCTGAGCCTTGAAGGGAGCTGAGGATTTGAGGAGGAAGAAGAGAAGAGAAGGAAAAGGAGATGAGCATTTCATGTGTGAGGGACAGTCTGAGCAAAGGCATAAAGAGAGCAGCAAATATGTTATGTTAGGCTGGATTAAAAGACATATAGCACGGCATCCCTAGCAGCTAGGAGGTGCCACAGTGTATAGAGTGTCTGGCTGGGAGTCAAGAAGACTCATCTTCCTAGGTTCAAATCCAGACTCAGACACTTACTAGCTCTGTGACCCTAGGCAAGTCACATTATGCTGTTTGCCTCAGTTTCTCATTTGTACAATGAGGTAGGAAAGGAAATGGCAAACTACTACAAGTATTTTTGCCAAGAAAACCTGAAAGGGAGTCACAAAAAGATGGACACCACTGAACAAAAACAAAGCATAGCATCCAGAGTTCAATGTGTGGTCGTGGAAGGAGAGTTAGCATTAGAATCATGGAGAGACCCAGGTTCAAGCTCGGCCTCTAACCTGTAACAGGGTCTTGTGACCCTGAACAATTCATTTTACTTCTCACTGCCTCCTGGCAATCCTCTAAGACTACAGGTTACGAAGAAGGGACGACCTGTATTGCTACAGGGAATTTCCTTGCTGGGATTCAATGAAGAGTTCAGAACAAGAATAGCAGCTAATTTACTACAGATCACCACAATTTAGTAAAAACATTCCCAAGCTAAAGCTTCTCCAGAAGAAGGCAACCAGGATGACAAAAGTATTGGAGAGCACTTCTTACAGGAAATGGTTAAAAGAATTGGGGGAGGGGTAGCTGGAAGAAGAGAAAATTTAGGTGACTCAGAACTACTTGCAAGTGTTTGCAGGGCTATCTAGGGGAAGAAAGTATTCCTCAACTAGAACCCAGAAAGTTGAACTAAGATCGACTAGTGCAAGTGAAATGTAAATTCCTTGAAGGCAGAACTCTTTTTCTTAAGGGGCCCCTAACCCCAGAATCTAGTCAGGTACTTCACAGGTATTTAAATTAAATTGAATTGTTTGAATTAAATTCAGCTGAAGTTGCAAAGAGGCAGATATCAGTTTAACAAAAGGAGTAGTTTCCTAACAATTACAGGTTGTGGGAAATGGCTGCCTAGGGGTGTAACTGGTTCCCGCTCACTGGAAATGTATAAAAAGAGACGTCTAGATATCCCCAGTACCTGTAACAATGTCTGGTATACAGTAAGTGCTGAATAAATGCCTCTTGATAACCATCTGGTGACTTGAGCATTATCATTCTCACTCTACTGATGAAAAATTGCATTGACAAGTAAAATGTTTTGCCCATGGAAATATACAAAGCAAGTGGCAGAGGCTGGACTCGAATCCAGGACTCCCACTAACGACTTCTTGCATCGTTTCTCAAAATTAGAAAATGAGGGTTTATAGTCATGGAATGAATAACTAAGGCTGTGAGAACATATTAGATGAGCACAGTTCTCCCATGGAAGGTGAAAAGAACGGAGTGAAGATACCATTTAAAACAGATGTGAAGCAACTGTCCCATCAAGGAGGTCAACAAAGCCCAAAAAACTTGTTGACAAACAAACTTATAGTCTACTTGCCAAAACATACATCAGAGCAGTCAAAGACAACACAAATTTAGAAAATAAACTTGTTTTAAAAATACTATAGAGGGAAGGATGGGGGGGGTAGATGTAAAAAAAACCAAAAGATATCAATAAAAATTTATTTTTAAAATGTTACAGAGGAATATGGTTGAAAGCTTACAATACACTGGCTCACACAACCATTTCAAGAGGTGGAGAAAATGAAGCTAAAAAAAACAGGATGAAACTCAACTAAGTCAGACCTTCATAGAAGCATTTAAAGATGAAAATGGAAGGTAGATGTCTAACAAGCAAGAAGTAGAATGGATCTATCAGCATTTTCCATAACACCATTTTCATCATAGATTATTAGTGCACACTTGGACTTTTAACAGCTCAGTACCCCAATGTGCTATATTAGGAAGCAGAAAATGGCACACAAAACAAGCAGCTGAATCCTTAGTGGAAAGACTCTGCTGGCCTTGGAGTCAGCAGACCTGGATTTAACTTTTAGTTCTGACACTTCCTAGCTGTGTAACCCTACATGAGCCATTCAGCCACACCAAGTTTCAGTTTCTTCACCTATCTGTAAAATGAGGAAACACTGGACTGCATGATTTTTTTGCTTGTTTGTTTTGGTGGGGATCAATTTAGATCATCTATGGAAAGTACTTTGCAAACCTTAAGGCATCATATAAATATCAACTCTTATTAAGAAAATTCATGCTAGAGTGGAAGATTTTGAAAACATTGAGGGCTATGTTCTCAAAGTATCTAAAAGAGAGGAAGACTAGAAAAAAATCACAGATAATATTATCACCCAAACTAGGTGATCCAAAGGACAACAATAACTATTGACCCATTGACCTACTTTGTCTCCTTTACAAATTCTTCGTAAGAATGAACAACAAATTTATTGAGGATACATTTGAAAGTAGTCAGGCTTATTATTTTTATAGCACATTCTTCATAGTCAATAAATCATCGTTGTGTTTGTCACTGGACAGTTCTAAAAAAAAAAAAAAAGCATTTGTCTCAGCAGAACGCAACGGAGCCTTAAAGGCTTTGTCCCACCAAATTATCTGTCTCCCATGTGCATGTTCCATTCCATTTAGTGAAGCATTTGTTAAGTGCCCACTATTTCCGCATATTGTGCAAACTCTTGGGGGATGCAAAGACAGAAAATGAAAATGAGTCTTTGCCTTCAAACAGCTTATTTTCCACTAAGGAGATACAATGTACATCAAGGAGATATAACAAGGAAGGAGAGAGTTCTAACTATGCTTCTAAGTAGGAAGCATATCAACCCAAGTCGATATTGTAAGGAAGAGGACCTAAGAGCTCATGGTTAGAAGCCCAGTTCAGACGTGGCACAGCTTGTGTAAAAACACAGAATGGGGAGATCGAATGCCAAGTAGGTCAGTTTGACTAGAAGATGTACTCTGTGAAAAGGAGCTTGTATTGCCTAAAGGCAATAAGGAGACTGCTGGCTGCTGTGCAGTTGAGTGACATGGTGAGACTCCTGACTTAAGAAGATTATTTTGGCAGCTCGGTGGAAGATGGATTGCAAAACAGAGAAAATGGAAGAGGAGGCTCAATAAGGGAGCTACTGTTCGTGGTCAAGTGAGGAGAGATAATGTCTTGACCTAGGGTGGCAGACATTTGAGAGGACATAAAGGGACAAAAATGAAAGATTCTATGGATGAAATGACAAGATTTGGCAACTGAGTGAATCGATGAGATGAAGGAGAGGGAAGACTTGCATTGCGAATCTACATAGCTTGATAGTGATGATGGTGATATCCTCAGTAGAGACATGGTAGATTATTTCTAAATTTGTTAATGTTTTATTTTTCCAAAAGCATGTGAAAACAATTTTAATAGTCTTTTCAAAAATAAAAATTCAAATTCAAAAATTCAAAAATTCTGACTCCCTCCCTCCTCATCTCCCTCATTGAGAAGGTAAGCAGTTTGACATAGGTTATACATGTGCAGTCAATGCAAAACATATTAGTCATGCAATGAAAGAAAATACAGATGAAAAAAAGCCAAGAAAAGTACAAAGTATGCTTCAGTCTACCTTCAGACTCCACCACCCTTCTCTCTGGAGGTGGATATTATTTTTCATCATAAGTCCTTTGAAACTGTCTTGGATCCCTGTATTGCTGGGAATAGCTAAGTCAATAACAATTGATCATCATACAATATTGCTATTGCTGTGCATACTGTTCCCTATGGTTCTGCTCGCTTCACTTTGCATCAGTTCATCTAAGTCTTTCCAGATTTTTCTGAAGGTATTCTGCTCATCACTTTTTATAGCTCAATAGCATTCCATCACAATCATATACCACAATTTGTTCAGACGCTCCCAGTTGAAGGGAATCATTTCAATTTACAATTATTGGTCACCACAAAAAGAGCAGCTACAAGTATTTTTGTACATATAGGTCCTTTCTCCCTTTTTTTAAAAAAAATATCTTTGGGATATAAACCTAGTAGTGCCATTGCTGGTTCAAAGTGTATGCAGAGTTTTACAGCCCTTTGGGCATAGTTCCAAATTGCTCTCCAGGATGGATGGATCTGTTCACAACTCCATCAACAATGCTCTGGTGTCCTAATTTTCTCATGTCCTCTCCAACATCTGTCATTCTCCTTTTCTGTCATATTAGCGAATTTAATAGGTGTAAGGAGGTACCTCAGAGTTGTTTTAATTTGCATTTCTCTAATCAATAGTGATTTAGAGTATATTTTCATATGACTAGAGATACCTTTGATTCTTCTTCTGAAAACTGCCTGTTCATATCCTTTGACCATTTATCAATTGAAGAATAATTTGTATTCTTAGAAATTTGACTCAGTTCTCCATACATCTGAGGAATGAGGCCTTTATCAAAGAAATCAGAAAAATTTTTTCACACTTATGATTACTGTGTATCTTCCTCCATCCTATTTTCCCCTGTTTATCCTTCTCTCTCTCCTTTCACCCTGTCCTTCTTCAAAATTGTTTTGCTTCTGACCACAGCCTCCTCCAATCTGCCCTCCCTTCTACCTGCCCCCCCTTTCTCTTGTCTCCCTCCTCTCCTACTTCCCTATATGGTAATATGGATTTTTATACCTAATCGAGTGCACTCTCACCCCAGTGAGACAAACTTTTCCTGCCAGCCTTCTAAATTGTCTTGGGCTGGAAGATTATTTCACCCCATCCTTTTGTTGGTTCTGCCACTCCAGAATTTGGTTTGAAGTGGAATTTTAAAATTATTTGGAGGGGAATTTGGGAAAGCTCAGAAGAATTCTTGCCTTTACTCTGCCATCTTGGCTCCACCCAAGTTAGGGGGTATAGAGAAAGTAAATTTGGAGAAAATAGGAGTTCTATTTTAGACATGTTAACTTTAGGATGCCTATGAGGGCTTTGGGGCAGGGATATCCATCAGGCAGTTGGAGATGCAGAACCAAAGCTCAGGATAGAGATTAGGACTGAATATGTATTTGGGAAGCATTTGCATAACTGGACCCTTGGGAAATGGGAACACCAGAAGAAAGAATTTAGAGAGAGTTAAAAAAAAAAAAGAGGTCCTAGATCAAAGCTTTGGGGATCACCCAAAGTTAGGGAATCAAGTGGGGAACCTAGCAAAGGCTACTAGAAATATTCAGGCAGCTAGCAGAAACCAAAAGAGAGTAATGTCACAAAAGGCAAGGAAATAGAAAATATTTAGGAGGGGAATGGTGGACAGTGTAAACAGCTTCACAGAAAGCAAAAGACTGAGAAAAGGCGATTAGACCAAGCAATTAAAAGATCAGTTTCAGTTGAACAATAGAATCAGAAGCCAGATTGCAAGGGGCTGACAAGTGAATGGGAGATGAGGAAGTGGAGGCAATGAATGGAGATCAGTTTTGTTTTTTCTTTTTTTTTTTCCTGGGAGTTTGGCTGACTTTCAAAGGAAAAGGAAGAAAGAAATGGGCTAATAATTTGAAGGGGTGAAAGGGTCAAGGAAGAGTTTTGAAAGATGAGAGAGGCCTAAGCATATTTATAATTAATAGAGAAGGAACCAAATAAATGAGGAGAGATTGAACACAGAAAAGGAGTTCTGGTGATCAAAGGAGCAAAGTCTCAGAATAGATAGGATGGGATTAAGAGCATACAAACAACCAGAGAGATAACTTTATTCAGCAATTCTCTGGTTAGTAATAGTAAGCAAGCAAGCATCACAATAGAGGGTCCATGGTCACTAAGGGTGTTGGCCACAGTCGTGGAGAACATTTTGGGTGAATTCCAAGGCATGGGAGATTCTTTACAGATGTTGCTGTTTACACAAAGCTCAGGGTGTTGAGAATGCTTTTCAGAAGCTATAAAGATTACCTGCCCCCCACCCCGTACCTTAATTATTCTTACTTGGATTGAACCTACACAGAAAGTAAAGCAGAGAAGGTAGTGTGGCTAAATGGAAAGAGCACTCAGTTTGAATGCAAAGGATCTGATTTCCAGTTTTCATTCTGCTACTATGGAACTGAGGTTAAGTCACAATCTCTCTGAGTGTTTCCTCCTCAGTAAAATGAGAGTTGGAATAGACGATCTCTAAAGTGTCTTTGCTTTCTAAGTCTATGATCCTAATTCTAAACACACGCACACACGCACACATGCACACGCACACATCTCTAAAAGTTCACATCCCTACAACACTTTAAAGGCAAGTCAACAAGCATTTAGTAAGCACCGACTACCTGCCAGGCATAGTGTTAAGTACTGAGGACTCAAAGAACAAAGAAAGGTAAAAAAGGGGGGGCTCATGGTTCTTGGTCTCAAGGAGTTCACAGTCTTTGGAGGAGACAACAGGCAAACAATTATGTTGCTTGTCTTTTGTTTTCAAAGAGGACCAATAACATCACGGGTGACGTCTGGACGTAATCATGAATTGGATTTCAGAGAGGCAGAGCTGCACAAAGTACTCAACTTTACTCTCTCTTCCTGAGTCATCTTCCTGAGTTCAAATCCTGCCTCAGACACCTTTTAGGGGTGTGACCTTGGGCAAGTCACTTAACTGCTTGCCTCAGTTTCCTAATCTATAAAATGAGCTGGAGAAGGAAATGGCAAACCACTCCAGTATCTTTGCCAAGAAAACCCCAAATGGAGTCACAAAGAGGCAGACACGACTGAAAAACAACTGAACAACAAAACAAACTAGATATATACAAGATAAAGTGAAGATAATCTCATATGGAAGCAGGACTGGCAAAAGTTTCTTGCAGGAGGTGGCACTTTAGGTGAGCCTTGAAGGAGGCCAGGATGATGGAGAGAGTTCCAGGTACGGGGAGCACCCACTGAAAACACTCCAAGTCAGGAGAGAGAGTGTTGCGTACAAGGAACAGCAAAGCCAGTGTTACCAAATGGCAGAGTGTATGGAAGGGAGAAAGGTGTAACTAAGATTGAAAAGGTAGGAAAGGATGGGATTATGAAGAGCTTTAGAAGTGACAGAATTTTATATTTGATCCTGGAGGTAATAGGGAGCCAAGAGAGTTGATTGAATTGGGAGAGGGGGCAGTGACATTGTCAGACTGGCACTTAAGATCAATCTGACAGCAGACTCTCCACATGGCCTGGAGCGGGGAGAGACTTGGGGCAGGGAGATCAAGTAAGAAGCTACTGCAATAGTCCAGACTCCAGGCAATGAGGGCCTGCACTGGGTGGGGGCAAGGGTAGAGGAGGGAAGGGGGAGATGTCCCAAAGGTTAAAAAAAGACAACAGGATAGGGATGGGTAATTGATTGGCTGTGTTTGGAGCAAAAAGAGAGTGAGTTGAAGATGGAGCCTAGGTTTTGAGCCCAAGTGACTGGGAGGATGGTGGTAACTCATCAGTGCTTCTTAAACAATGGGTTGTGACCCCATATCATGACCTACAGTTTAGGAAACACTGAAGGTGTCTCAAGTGAAAAAAGTTTAAGAGCTCTGGTCTAGATAATATTAGGAAAATTAGGAAGAGAGCAGGGCTTTTTTGGGGGGAAAGATGCTGAATTCAGATTTGGACATATGGACTTTAATGTACCTCGGAGATATTCAGTTTCAGTTGGATTTGAGAGACTAGAGGGTGTGAAGAGAAGTTAGGCCTGGACAAATACATCTGAGAATCACCTGCACAGAGATTAGAAATGAATCGATGAGAACTGCTAAGATCACTAAGGGAAATAGTGCAGAGGGAGAGAAGGCGGTGCCAGAGAGAGCCTTTGGGCAAGACTTGGATGAAAGTTTTGTTTACTATTTTCCTCACTACCAGGTAGGTAGTACACATATTATGAAACCCATTTTAAAGAGGAGGAGACAATGGTTCAGAGAGGTTATCTATATTCGGCAGTCACACAGCTAACGATGGAAGGAACCAGGACTCAAACCCTGATTGACTAATTTCCACACCAGTCCTATTCTATCAGCCCAAGACTAATGGCATTTGGTTTGGCATGAAAGGTCCAATGTTCACTTTGTTCTCCCTTTGTTTTGGCAGGTCAATTCTTGGTATGGCCCTAGAGGTTTGGCAGCAGCTAAACTGAACAAGCTTTGGGCTTTCGAGCCTAGATCTTCATTTTAGCTGCAAACCAGCCATTAGTAGATGAACTATTTAGGAGCTTTCCCAAATGAATTTTCTGTCACCTAAAAAGATTTCTTGCTAGATGCACTGCTTCAGAGTATCACTCAGGGCCACTTGGGCTGCCTTCTCCATAATGGCTAGGTTAGCTGAGTTTGAGGAAAGGGGGAAGGGCTCTAGAGGGCTATTGTCAGGAGAAGTAAACTCAGATACACTTATGAGGGGGAGGTGGTATCCAACAAGTAACTTCCTAAGGAACCCAGTCCCCAAGTAATACAGAGACAAGAATGAGGCCAAATAGAAGGATGCCTTTAAAACTAGGAAGGAGGAAATAACACTGAACCCCACCAGAGAGGCAGAAAATTAATTTAGAGTCCAAGAGTTCTACACAAGAGCAAAATGGGATGCTCCCCCTCATATGATCACAGGACTTCAGGGTAGGTGGAACATCAGAGACCTTGTCCAACCTCATCATTTAGCAGAAGAGGAAACAGAAGACCAGGAAAAAAAAGCTTTCCCAACCACCTGCATAGAAGGTGACCTCAATTTTCTAAAATGCTTTCAGTATTGCAAAGCCCTTTACATGCATTATCTAATTTAATCCTTCTAACATTCCCATAAGAGAAATATAGGAAACAAGGACATATTAGGGTGTATGGGGTATTCAGGAAGGACTAGCCCCTCTGGCGTAAGGGCTGCTAAACCCTTTTCAGGGCTGCTCATCTACCTTTGGTGTCCACCCAACTCTCACCTGTGGCTTCAAGAAGCTGTAACTTGTACAGTGGCCACAATAAAACTCTCTTGGCAGATGGGCTAAACCAGAATGAGGGGTAACCAACAGGCCTCAAACCCATCAGTGAGTTTAGGGGGATGTTTAACCCAAGCATGTGAAGACTTTCCCCAGCAAAATGGGTGGATGAGAACAATTTCTCCTAACAGCCATTAAGGTGGATAAAGCAGGTGCTACAGAGCACTTAGAGTCGGTCACACATGGAAGACATCGAGGTCATCTATTGCATCCAGGGCCATCACCAGTCATCTTCACTTTTGTCCTGCCACTAGACTTGGATGACTCAGGAAGAATCATGCAACTCTGCCTCACTTAAATCCAATTCATGCCTGATGTCACTGGTCCTCTTTAAAAACAAAAGACAAACAACAAGAAGGGAAATACCATTATCTCTATTTTACAGATGAGGAAACTGAGGTTTCAAGAGGTTGTGACTTGCCCATTATAACCTAATTAACAAGTGTAAGTGGGATTTGAACTCAGGTTCTAAGTTCAGCATTCCTTTTACTCTACACCAGGCTCTGTCTCACAGATTCGCTAAAATATAATACAGTGACTCCCCACTTTCATAGCACGTGAAGATTCATAACACTTTCTATCAAACAACTGTGAAAGGTAAATAGTTTGAGCAATATTATTCCCCTTTGATGAGTGAGGAAACTGGAGTTCAAAGATGTTGTCTCTTGCTTAACCTCCATAATATAGAGGTTATTAGAGCTAAGTGTCAGAGATAGGACTCAAACTCAGGTCTTCTGGTGCTAAGACCAGTGACTTTTCCACATGTGTCCAACTCATGGATTCAAGACCTTTAGACGCAAGCCAAAGCAAGCTTCCTGGTCCTCTGGGGCCTCATCATATGGGCATCAGTGGTAAAGTTACTGTGCTTTAGTCAGTATCTCCAAGCAGGTCAGGTCAGCAAGGTGACCTGAAACATATTTTTGGACTTACAAACGAGCCCATTGGATTCAAGTCTGGGTCAAGTTGGGAGCTAAGAGAAGAAGATACACTAACCTAGACCTTGAGGCCACCAAGCCTTAACATCTCGTTCTATACATGAGGGAAATGAAGACCAGAGAAGTTAGGTGACTTACCCAACATCACCCAGGTAATAAGTGTAAGATGTAGGATTTCAGTTTGGGTCCAGGGTCTCCCACAGTTATCATTCTACTATATACAGTGTACCCCATCTTGTCCCTTGGAACACCTAACTCAGGAGCTTATACACAAGAGTTATTCAATAGATATTTGCTGATAATAATAATTAAGAGTGATACAGAGGTTTCAGAGTGGAAAGACCACTGGATTTAAAAGCAGAGGAACTGGGTCTCACACTTCCTGTGGCCCTGGGCAAATCCTTTCAACCTTCTAAGATTCAGTTTTCTCATCTGGGAAATGGGGATAATTATCCTTGCCCTCCTGGCCTCACAGAGTTATTTTGAAGAGAATAAATCCCAGAATGCCAATGTTGGGGACCACAGGACTGATGGGAA